>NC_084534.1:14546970-14764470 GCF_024500275.1 Phycodurus eques
CGCATGTGCTATATACTGGCGGGCCAGCTCTACTACACATTTGATATGGTCTTGCGGGCCAAATATAATTACATCTTGGGCCAAATTTGGCCCCCGGGCCTGAGTTTGACATATATGTGCAAACAATATTAACACAAAAGACATCAATTAATAATTTGATAAGATATTAAATCAAATACTGGTAAAACAAAAAATGTTTAATCTTTAATCCTCAAGCAACACTTCTCAGATGAAAAGAGTATCAAGTGGATATAATAAAACCAAATAGCAGCTACTGTTAATCAAACTCGCAGCTCGGGGGCCACATCCGGCCCGCCACATCATTTTATGTGGCCGGCGAGAGCAAATCATTTTCGTCAACTTCCACAATTCTTGCCAAAATCTGCACCAAAATTTCACATCGTAATACGGAATAAATAATAACGCTACGATATTGCAAGCATTTTTTTTTATTTTTTTTTTACCAAACCCCTTTTTACAGTAACTTGAACAACAGTTGAACAAACTGTTATGCTTGACTTCTGCTTTGGAAACTAGTTATTCATCATTTTGTTGTATATATATATAGAATACTATGATCAGGCGATTAAACATTTATATGGTTTCATAGCCATAACAGCCCTCTGTGGAAAACCGTACCAACAATGCGGCCTGCGTCAAAAATGAATTTGACACCCCTAGCCTAATCTGAGCCCCTGTGGTGTTTGTGTGCTCTTACGGGTACAGCAGAGTCCCTGCTTCCTGAGGCCGAGCAGCATGCTCTGACATACACAGCAGTAGGCCGGTTTGTTAAAATTCTTCATTCTCCAAATATGCTGCCCATCCCTTTCCGGCACCTATGGGTGTGGAAGCAAACACATAAGGAATCACTGCTGCTTTGTGGGGGGGGGAAAAAGGAAAAAAGAGAAAAAGCGGGCCATGTATGTGCAATGTTTGCGTTTTACCTTCAGTCCAAGCAGAACAAGCAAAGGCACATTGTTCATCCCTCCTTTCAGCCATTCCTCCAGTGTGACAGTATCACTGTCATCCACATCAATCGCTGTCATCATGTCCTTGAGTATCTACACAAATTTAAAAAAAGAGTATGTTTTGAGTCAATGGCCTGTGACTTGGGTGGTACCCTTAGATGTTTCCTGCCAAGGAAAAAGCCATTAAAGAATCTGGATAAAGGGAATTATGCACGCACGCCACAAGAATCATAACGGTACCACCCGTATAGGTTTGCACTGTTCTGACTGAGATTCTTGTCATATATCGTCGCAAACGGGCGGAAACCTATTTCCACATTGAGATTTTTCACAAATTGATACTATTGGTCAGTCCCCACATGGGTCTGTTATTTATTTTACAAATTATTAACCTATCTAAAATGTGGAAAACAGCTTGAGAACTTACTGATACAATGTTTAATGCATTAAAAAAATGCCGCCTTTTAAATTTCTTCAACAATAATGGTTTTGGGGATGCTAGGATTTCGCCCAACGGTAATGACATGGTCCTCATTGCATTGCTAAAACAACATCTAATCATGGTTACAATAAAAAAAAAAAAAAATGTCCCTTGTCTCTGTTATATATAAACTTACTGTAATTGTGAGCTAATGAAACGTACTAAAAAAAAACAATATTTCGCTGTGAGATTTAATTAAGCGCAAGTGAAATATTCATGTTACTAAGTAGAAACTTGTACATAAGCCACACCCACTGGTGAAAAAAAAAGGGTTCATACAGTTCTGAGCTCAACCACGTCCCAGCCAAGGTAATCAGCTGCCCGCATCATCTGCGTGATGATCCGATCCACTTCCTGATAGTCAGACAAAAGAACTCATTAATAGTTCATAGAGAAACAATCCATTCACTGGAATTGCTTCTGCATAGTGCATCATGATGTGATGGTTTGGAGAAACTTACAGAGCTATCCAGGTGTCCATTACCATCTTTGTCGTAAAGTTTGAATGTAACTGAAAACACAAACCATTATTTCACACATTCTCAAAGCCACTCTCTAATATTCCAAGTGGAAATTAGACATGAAACACATTCAAATAAACATGCCACAAGAAGAAGGTAACTAACATTCCAGCTTCTCTCGTGGCTGCCCTTCCTCCAGCACTGACAAGTAACAGGACACGTCACGGAGAAGCACCCCACCTGACAAAAACAAAACAAGCAATTAATTCATCTTAGCATCTTAAAAAAAACATGACATTGAGGCTGTTAGTTTAGCTTCTCATGGTAGAGTGTAAGGATTGAACCGATTTGTCAAGTCAACTTTAGTAGTACCTATAGATTCAATTACAACAATTACATTCAGTGTAATGTGAATTATTTTTTTTAAATAATTTGTTTTGATTTGTTTCCATGATGGTGGTCCGTGGCACAAAAAAGGTTAGGGACCGCTGTACTGAGCTGGAAAAAATATCAATGACGTCATTGATTAATCAACTCGACTTTCATCACATTATAGTCGAATACAAAAACATATTTGAGTCGTTCGACCCCTAGTGGAGTGAACTGCAGAGATGCAGCATCAACGTATTCACCTTTGGCCTGGGCGTTCGCCGTGGAGCCATCCTGCTCAAAATTTTGGAAGTAAAGGAAAAGGCGCTGGCAGAAATCTGCAGGAAAGTCGTCCACCTCTAGGTAGGTCTTAAGGAAGAGGCTGAACCCTTCCAGATCCACATACTGTAAAAATAAATCAAACAACGGTGTAATGACACA
Organism: Phycodurus eques; assembly: GCF_024500275.1. NCBI lineage: Eukaryota > Metazoa > Chordata > Actinopteri > Syngnathiformes > Syngnathidae > Phycodurus > Phycodurus eques. The sequence goes on from NC_084534.1 coordinate 14,549,691, forward strand.
GAATGGAAACAATGGTGTGCAATATTTTGTTTTAAAAGTGTCATGTAATCCAAACGGGTTTCCTTTTATTGCTAATGCTCATGATGAAGCTGAAGAGTAATTACAAACAAATGACTAATTAACGTGTGAAATCTTGAATTACCTCATAATTTCCCTGAAAGGCTTGATAAATATTCAAGCTTTTAACCATTTTGGGCTGGCCGGTTTTATTTTTGCACAAGCACTGTCATGTTGAATTAATTGTGATTTAACTATGGAAGAACATGCAAGGGTGCCCTTGAGATCCTTAGCATTTCTAACAATTAAAGAAAATGTTATCCTTACTTTTAAATGGCAATTTGTTCAAATGAATGATTTTGCATGGGATAGTACCTTGAAAAAGATTGTACTTGAAAATAAACTGCACATTTTGTTGTGAAAGGAAAGAGGTGTTTTCACAGGTGCTTCTGCATAACTGACCTCTCGAGAGCTGTGCTGGGCGAGCCGACCCCCGCTTTGAAACTCCTTGATCACATCTTTTACCCTCAAAGTGCTGTCTGCAAAAGACCCACCAGGAAATTGCTTTAATAAAATCTGCATGCTGTGTGTAGATTGGAAAAAATAAACTTCTGTTACATGCATTCTCCATTTGTTTCAAACGTGCACTACTTCAATGCTCATCACTGTTTGTACACACATAAGATCATGCACCTAATCTGGCTTTGGGTCCTGCGGTAGTACAGGGACGAATGTGAGTAGTTATCCGTTCAACCATTATCCTCCCAAAAACTAAGACTAGATACACATTTTAATGAGCCTATGAGGGTAGAGCCTTTTTGTTCCCTCATTAACAGGTTTACGCAATTGTGCATTAGTTCTGACCCCATCTACAGTAACTCGGCACGCACTTAGGGAACACAATGCTGTGTTTTTGAATAAGAACTCCCCTATGCACAATCATTTTGCAACTCCTACTAATGTTAATGCAAAGACTGACAGTGAATGGAAACACGATGTCTTGTTTTTTAGTCTTAAACCATAACCGACTAGGGCCATAATCGACTAGGGCCAGTTACCTGCAAACATTGAAATGATAAATCACAACATATTAGATGGCGGACCCTGAATTCAAATGTTTGGACCCCTACTAAATGCTATGCCCCTCTGGTGTTGCCATGACACAGACCTATTTTGAGAAAAATCCAATAATTCAGAATCTTTTTGAACAGAAGAAATTATCAGGTCAAACATCCTGAACAAGCCACTTATTCTCCATTTTCTATACCACTTATCTTTACTAGGGTCGCAGGTGAGCTGAAGCCTATACCAGCTGATTTTGGAAGAGAAGCAGAGTACGCCCTACAATGGTCAGACAGGGCACATGTAGAACAATAATAAACCATTCACACTGAGGACAATTTGAGAGGCTTCAGTTAACCTAAGAAACATGTTTTGGGAATGTGGGAGAAAACCCACACAAGAAAACATGCAACTCAGTCCACACAGGAAGCCCTGAGCCTTGATTCGAATCCCGAACCTCAGAACTCTGAGGTGAACGTGCGAACCACTCGCCAACCGTGCCACCTCTCTTCTAACATTTGTCAAATCCATATCAATCACGGGCAATTAAAATTAACTTTGATTGTCTCGCAAAGGCCGGCACGGTGGAAGACTGATAAGAACATCTGCCTCACAGTCCTGAGGACCGGGATTCAAATCCCGGCCCCGACTCTGTGGACTTTGCATGTTCTCCCCCCGTGCCTGGGTGGGTTTTCGCCGGGCACTCCGGTTTCCTCCCACATCCCAAATACATGCGTGGTAGGGTGATTGAAGACTCTAAATTGCCCATAGGTGTGAATGTGAGTGCGAATGGTTGTTTGTTTCTATGTGTCCTGCGATTGGCTGCCGACCGGTTCAGGGTGTACCCCGCCTCCCGCCCGAAGATAGCTGGGATAGGCTCCAGCAGCCCGCAACCCTAGTGAGGAAAAGCGGTAAAGAAAATGGATAGAAAATGTCTCGCAAAGCATTCTCACACAATCAGTGAAACACTTTTTACGGTTAAAAAAATCTGGTAACTGTATACATGTCACTACATGATTAACCTACATACCACAACTTCTAGCTGGTAAAAGACTGAAATAGTGACACTTACATTGCATGTATTTCTGCAGCTGGATAGAATCCACAGGTGTCACAGTACCTTCTGTATCCCAAAAGGAGGCCATGTCTTATCTGAGGGAGGCAGAACACTTCAAAAGATGGAGGACAGAAACTTTACATATGCAGAGAGCCATCAAAGTAAAGACGCGCATTTGTTGTTCGCACAATAAAGCTTTAATTTCCGGGTTTTGTAAGTGACTCCTTAAACTGGTTCCCCTCCATTCCTGAAGCTACACACAAAAGCAGCAATTTGAACACTCCCCTCTTAGTGAAGTCAAAAATCAACCTAGTGAAAGTGTTGCATCAATACATTTGGTTCCCCACAAGGAGACAAACACACTGTCACATTACAAGGCAATTTATCTGTCCATCAAGCGCATGTAAAGTAGTGTAGCATTTAAAATGAGCCCAAACAGACAGACAATGCATGAGAATGAGTAGATTTCGCCACATTTTTTGGACCCCTGATGCTCAGCTCAACCCTTCCAAGCTCCTCACCTCGTCTAAACTCGATGCCCTGATCACGAAGCTCTGTTAAGCGACAGCAGCAGTGTCCACTTGGGTATTAAAGGATGTCAGGGATTAAGCATGGCAGCAGGAGGAGGAGACTGTTACCACATGATGACTGTGAGTGGCAACGCCTCTCAATGTGAAATCAAGCAGATAATGCAACCACACAGAACTTTTTCTTTTCACTGATGGACACATTTATGAATCAAAAATAAACTTGGGTACTACTTTACCAAATTTGCCGAATTCAAGCTACTGACACACTTTATATAATTAGAAATACTAATGTTAATGTAATTTAAAGCTTGACATAAGGGAGGCCTATTGCAAAGCTTTAAAAACATCATTAACATCATCGTGAACAGACAGGAAAATGATCATGTCACAAGCCACAAGAAGAGCTTGCTTATGGCCTGGCGTAGCTTCAAGTCTAAGAACTAAAGACAGATCAAAGTCTCTTCCAAAAACTATTCCCTCACATTCTTTTTTCCGTGAATCTTCTCTGCATCTGCTTTGCGTCTATACTCATTGATCCAGGTTTTATACACTGAATTTTGTTTCATCTCTCTTATTGTATCTCATCAAATTGATTAATAAAGCGTGCAGTAACTCATTCACACCTATAAACAATTTTTAGTCTTCAATTATGAATGTATAAAGGATGTAAAAGGAGGACCCGGAGAAAACCCACGGAAGCATGGGGAGAACATGCAAACTCCTCACAGGAGACCGGAGCCGACATTTGTACCCTGAATTTTGGAATTGTAAGGCAGACATTATATCCACGTAGTCAACCATGCTGCCAATAATGCTTCTATTTCACCTAAATTGAATTTATAAATAAATATTGATAATCATTAATATTGTTGTGGAAAGTAGTAGTAGTAGTAGTAGTAGTAGTAGTAGAAGTATTATTAATATGACTTCTACTGTATATATCCAGGGTGGGCAAAGAAGCAAAATCTGTTATTTAATCCAGCCCGTGGAACATTTACATTATCAAGAGTCCTTTCATATTTGTTGCATTAATTTAGATGTTTTTTCCCCTGAAATTGGTTTATTAAACGTATTTTTCATTTTGTTATTTATTTATTATTGATTTACTGTAAATCATACACAAATATTAAATAGAGCAATTTTACAAACACAGTTATTATTTTTAATTAAATATTTTTTTATTTTGAATGAAATCAAAAGATTAGCAAAATAACCAATGTACCTCTAAATTTAACATTTTTAATCAAAACAATTAATTAATTGTTAATATGCATGAGTAAAATTAACATACATGCATACATCATGCTTTGATTGTATCAAATAACTGGTTCATTAATTCGAATGAAATCAATTATAATAAAATAAAAAACAAGAGTTTCTTTTAATAAAAATAAACCATTTTACCTATCTTACATACACGTATAAAAAAAATTTTAACCTTATCTACAAATGACCTGACCCAGTGCAGTAGTAGCCCTTACTGTATGTGTGTACTTTTTTACCCAGTAGGTGGCGATATATGTTAGTTAGGAAATACAGCTGTGGTTCTTGACGCAGTAGAATAAGAATGGCTTAACGCGTACGGAGGTTTCTTATCATTTCCGGTATCAGTCTGAAGCAGGACGACGTTGACAAATTGACATGAAATCCACATTTTCGCGGGGGTCATGTTTGTTAAATATGGCATAATGTATTAGAAATAATATAGATAGCATAACGACGCTGTATTGTATCGCGAGTTACCCCTTGTCATTTTTCACGCGCAAAAGCTAAAGCTAGCATGCGGCGAGCAGCTGGAATACAGTAAAGAGACAGCCGAGCCGCACACACTTTTTAGTCCGAGCTATCGAGTCAGTCATGGCCACTCGGCGTCTGACAGATGCCTTCTTGTTAATGCGGAACAATGCGATCCAAAACCGGCAGATATTGGCTGAGCAAGTGAGTACAAACGACCCCCGTCTGAGTACACGTAGCAATGCTGCGGTGAGTGGTTTGCATCGTTTTGACATTTTACTTGTGTGTGTTTGCATATAGCCAGTCTTACTTGTGCTAGCTAGACTAGTGAGTAATGAAGAATGGCTGTCTGTAAATGTAATTAGGGCAGATTTCTGTCATTGTTATTTCGTTGCCACGGCATTTCACCTCAGGACTCGATTCCCAGTTAAAGCTAATAAGTGTTACTTAGAAGCAAACAAAGGTTATGTTTAGCCTACAAAAGACTGTATTCAGCAAATATCGGTAGCTACGTTGAGGTAAAGCATGTGAAGACACGTTTATACAGTCTGTACCGTGGCTTTCGAGTCAGCTAAGAAATCAAGTATAGCAAGGATGGGGAACCTTTTCTCTTTTTTTTTTTAATTAAAAAAAAAAAATCTAAATGTGTATGCAGGGTGTCTACAGAGTCGCTACAATTAAAACAAATAAATGATCAGATTGGTTCTATATACACTCAGTGTTTTTAATTAATGACTGCATTTAATATGGCTAAGATTAGGGATGTTCGATACCACTTTTTACAGACAAATACCAGTAAGAGTATTCCCGCTTAAAAACTCACCTATACGATACCAAGTACCAATACCACTGGTCCTTTTGATGTATACAATTTCAATTAACACAGTGACAGATAATTGTGAACATAGACCTTTCTTTTTGACGCATGTTGATTCGCCGATGTGTCAAACCGCCGCAGTGTAGTGCCAACTACTGGGGAGGAGGACTGCTAAATGTCAGATTTTTTTGCTTTAAATATCGGTGGCTGGTATCTTCACTAGTACCTGACACATTGAAATAAGCCCGGTATAACCCGCTACTGATTCTTGTTGTTTGTACTCGCTCATTACTAGTCATGGTGTTGCGTATTGCACAAAAACAGGGGTCATCAACGACCTGAAAAGGTCACTGGTTCATTACAGCTAAAATCACCTTCCAAAATAAATTTTGCCTTCACCTTTCAGGTTTGCTTCAAATTTTGAGGTGTGATGGGCTTGTGCCCAGTTCAGGGCCCACCACCTCCCCCACCTGTATCCCCCAGAGTCAGCTAGGATAGGCTCCAACTCGCTTGCAATCCAAGAGAGGATAAGCGGTATGGAAAATGGATGGATGGTTAAAAATGGAAGGAAAAGACCAAAATACAAAAAATTTTGGTCTAAATCTCTTCATTACAGAGGGATAGGCTAGCAGACTTTCAGTCTAATTAGAGCTTTCTCTCGGCTTTAAACAGCTACTGGATATCTTGGAAAAAACACCACTACAGCAAAGCGGCCGAACGCGACTGAACTATCACGCGGTATGTGGTGTTATGCTGAAATCGAGTACCGTCTTGATGTCTCAGTGCATATTAATCGTACACTAGATGTATTAAATGAGGCAAAAAAAAAGAATAATCCTCCTTTTGTAATCATTTCCAAATATTTGTCTATTCAGTTGCTGTTGTAATACATTTGTTAAATACTGAAGCGTGTGGACACCCTGTAGATTATGAGCATTTGTGGATTTGTATTTAATTTTTATTTGCTTTTATAACAACTGGCGGATCGGCTCAAATGCTACATTTCTGGCTGAAGGTTCCCTAACCTTTTATGGGAAGTGTGTAGCTCCTAGAAAGCAGATTTGCACTATAAGTTCATCATGTAAAGCATGTTCCCAAAGACACAGGCCAAGAGGTAAATGTTGTTCACCCAGAGTTGAGTGTGTTTATCGTGGCAACTGCACTGATGAGCATGAAAACTTTTCCCTAGTGTTTTTCACACTGGAAAAATGAGGAGACCACAAAAAGGCTCTTTATCTTCATTATTGATGTATTCCTGGTTGTCGAGGTTAATATCGGGTCCTGTACATACAAACTGCCCGGCTAAACTTGATGTCTTGTTTTGTGCCTGTCTAGTCTGCTCCTGCTGTTGTCTGTATGTGTCGTAAACTTTGGCTCTTCTAAATGTATCACTGTAAAGAAACCAATCACAGTCAAGTGACACAGTCAACAATCTTGGCTAAAATACTTTTTGTTTTCTGTCTAACTACCTGCTTTGTGCCCTTTCTGTCATAATAAAATATCAATTTGAGTTAATTTTATGGTACAAAACAAGGCTTTTGCTGTGCTTTTCTTCAAGCTTTGACTGAAACAAATACAGTGGAACCTTTAACTAAACTAATCTGATTTGTTCATATTTTTAAGCTCTTGTATTGAAAGTGTAAAAAGAAGTCAACCAAGTTCATATTGAAACTTAATACATGTCTTAAATGTACTGATAAATGAATAACACCTAATGCAAATCTCCCTGCTTCTGAAAATGTCATTAATCTCCCTTTTAGACAACAGTTTTAATCACACCTTAAGCTGCGTTTTCATTTCAATATCAAAATTATTGTCTTATCCATATTAGACTGACCACTCAGATCTGGCTCATGCAAATTTTTCATTTGGCTGTAAGTTCTTTATTCAGTTCTATGGTTACCATACGACTACATTTGTCCTCTTTATCTTGCCTCGTCCAGTACTCCTTTCTTGTGCTTACATTTGGAAATGCAAAGGCTCAACGGAGCATATTACTTTTTTTGTCCAATTTTTAGCCTTATTTTTCCCAAAACGTTTGTTTGATTTTAAGGATGTTTAAATGTTATAGTTCCACTGTATATTAGTACATAATATGATCATACGTTAAACACACGGCCACAGTTTATATATACTGTATAAAAACTCTTTATAGGATTATAAAGTAATTATTGGTGGACTTTGTAACACTTGCTTGGTAATCATTGCTACAACTTTTGGGGCTCACTTCTGTTCTGCTTCTGTCCTCCTCTCCTTTTCCTCCTCTGCTATTGGATGGAACCACACTGCTATCTGCCAAACTGTAGGAGCTTGATGAGGTACTACTGTTGTGTTTCCTGGTACAATTCTCCTTGGTACTAAGAGTGGTGCACTAAATCTACCTGTAATTATATAAAGTGCTAACAGAAGTGTCTTGTTTTCAAGTTGGCTGACGATCGGATGGCGTTGGTGTCAGGAATCAGTCTGGATCCTGAAGCGGCTATCGGCGTCACCAGGAAGTTGCCTCCCAAATGGATAGAGGGCATCGATGAGGTAACCTGGACGAGAAACTTCCAAAACTCTTCCATATCATGTCTTACACCGCTAACGCTCCACTTTGGATACCTTTCAGATTCAGTATCAAATCTCACGGGTTCGTCAGAAGATGAAGGACCTGGCTTTGCTTCACGACAAGCATATGAATCGACCCACACTGGATGACAGTAGTGAAGAAGAGCATGCCATAGAAATCACAACACAGGAGATCACACAGGTATGCGCAGTAGGTGTGGCACGATTCATTACTTATATTGATGTATCAATTTATATTCCTACGATCCAAGTGGCTCGATCTGTCCTTGGCTAGTTAGCGTTCCGTGCGAAAATATATTGATTTAAATCATTTTAAAAGGTAATCAATAGATTGTATCGCTACTAGGAACTAAAGCATTAGATTTAAGCACGGCAGACTTTATATGGATGTGCGTGTGTGTTTTTTTAGTACATTTAATGATAAAGCCATTAATTGATTTTAAGTTTTCCTGTCGGTGACGTCGCAGGGGATCATGGGAGTATCAGTGTAGTTTTTTTCTGGTGCTATTGAATGGGCCGGTTTGAGAAGAAAACCACATCTCCCATGATCCCTTGCCAAGTACGCAGGAGATCATGGGAGATAAACATGCACAGTGCAGGAAATTTCATGTCGCATTGAGCAGAGCGCTAAACTAGTGGAATATGATGCGAAGCTTAAATCTGAAATATGGATGTATTTTTGTAGTAAACAAAAAGGATCAAGGCTAAAACATGACGGACATACAAAAAACTGTTTGCTGATCCCGGTTGACTACAAGCCGGCGAATACAAGTAATATGAGAACTTGAAGCCACTAAGTTGATGTACAATCACTGGGAACCAAGAAGCAAGCGAGGCAAACATCAATTTGTGCAACATTGCAAGCAGGTTTTCCTCATGACAGAACATGAACACGCTTGAGACAAGGTACAAAATTCCATCACGAACATCCATCCATTTTCTGAACCGCTTATCCTCACAAGGGTCGCGGGAGTGCGGGAGCCAATCCCAGCTATCATCGGGCAGGAGGCAGGGTACACCCTGAACTGGTTGCCAGCCAATCGCAGGGCACATAGAAACAAACAACCATTCGCACTCACATTCACACCTACAGGCAATTTTGAGTCTTCAATCAACCTATCATGCATGTTTTTGGGATGTGGGAGGAAACCGGAGTGACCAGAGAAAACCCACGGGGAGAACATACAAACTCCACACAGGTGGGGCCAGGGATTGAACCCCGGACCTCAGAACTGTGAGGCAGACGCTCTAACCAGTCGCCCACCATGCCGCCTATCACGTACATACTTCAGCAAAACGCTAACGACGACACAAGCTACTCAGAGCTACGTAACCACTACTGGGTAGTAATAAGTATGATTAGAACATCTGAACATTATGTATTTTGTGTTAAATTACAATCAGTGTGTTTATTCTTAACATATCTATTCTATGTTGAAGAACAACATCAGAAGTAGCCGTTAAACCTGCTGTTAATCCTACCTGAACAGATGTAACTTTTTTTTTTGTTTTTTTTTTTTTTATAAATAGTGTCAATGCATTTTTCATTAGTTTTTTATTGTATAGCCATAATTCATTTTACCTGATACATTTAAAAGAAACAAAAATAATTTTGAAAAGTTTAACCAGCATTGTCCAGTATCCAGGTATTTTCTCCCCACTCACACTGGTTTAATTTTTGGCTAAAGAGTTACTGACTCAATTTCCAAACACTGAATTGTTTCGTATTGTATCGTTCTAAATGAACCGATATTGTCCTTGAATCGAAACATGATACGAATCAAATCTCTCCCAAAATAAATCATTACACCCCTATTAAATATGTATTGAATGGCTATTTTTAAAAAATGTGTTTTCTTATATGCACATTGTTCTTAACCTCTATAAAAGTGGGTTGCGACTTGGCGACAATGGGAAAATGCAGGTCCAGGAGACAATAGTTGGGAACCACTTCTCTAGTAGTGTTTCCCAACTGCTGTGCCGCTGCACATTAGTGTGCCATCTGAGATTTTATTAGGTGTACTGACTCCCGTTCAACACGAGTTTAAATGTGATTGGTTAATTTTGAACAGCCACATCCCAGTTATGAGGGCGTGTCCACTTGTGCAGCCACATTATTTCAGTTGCTTATTTGTACTTCCTGCCCTGCAATTAGCTGGCGACCATTTCAGGGTGTACCCTGCCTCTCACCCAGAGTCAGCTGAGATAGGCGCCAGCGCGCCCACAATCCTAGTGAGGATTAGCGCTACGGAAAATGGATGGATGGATGGATGGATTTTACCTCCATAGGGCCCTCTCAAAGATTGTTTAAGAAATTGAGTTGTACAAGTTCTAGGTCACGTAAATAGTGGAAAGTTTTAGAATGATTTGTGTTGGTCTAATGTTTTTTATCACAAACCTCGCATTTGAACGGGGTGTTTCGACTTTTTATAGCCACTGTACCTATGCCAGCGACATATAGTGACAGGCAGAATGATTAAATGCGCTTCCGCTAGGTGACAGAAAGTGCAATTAACCTGTGTAGCCACCTCTTGCCTTTCATACAATGGAATTCATAGCTTTGTGTTCAACTACACATGCCCCGAATTCACACAATTACATTTGTGAATAAATTGAGATGAGCGCGTCATTATTTCAGCATGCGGTATAGTTTTTATTTGGTGGTGTGCCATGAGATTTTTATTATGTAAAATAATCTCTTGACTCAAAGTTTGGGAAACGCAGGTCTATCCTGATGTCTACAGTCAAAATGCTCACGGTTCCTCTCCTCCTCTGTGTCGAGTACAGATCTTCCACCGATGTCAGCGAGCCGTAACGGCCCTGCAGTCGCGCTGCGGCCACTGCACCGAGCAGGAGCAGAGACTACTGAGAAACGTGGTCTCGTCACTGGCGCAGAGTCTGCAGGAGCTGTCCATCAATTTCAGGCACACACAGTCCAGCTACTTAAAACGTATGCTTTATTATAATAATTCATATCTGTCAGAGAGGTCTTAATTTAATGCCGATCGAATACACATGAAATTGTCATTGTCGTATCTTGCAGGTATGAAGAATCGTGAGGAGCGATCAAAGCACTTTTTTGACTCAGGACCGTTAATGGAAGAGGATGAAGAGCTAGCTGTGTATGACAAGGTGTGTGGCTCTTTGAAAAGCAATCAGTCTTTTGGTTTAACTAAAATAATTACATTTAATATGTCCTCGGAATTATTTGCACAGTTGAAAGAACATTAGCAGAAAAACAAACATTGGTCCAAAAGTTTACCAACACAGTTGACTCATTGAAAATAAATAAAAAATAAATCCTCAATAATCCCTCCACCATTCACAGGAAATTACGCTAAATATTATTGTCATATTATCATCGTGCTAATACTTTGTTTCAGGGCTTTACAGATGACCAGTTAATGCTGGTGGAACAGAACACAGTCATGGTGGAAGAGCGAGAGCGGGAGATCAGACAAATAGTTCAGTCCATCTCGGATCTGAATGAGATTTTCCGGGATTTGGCCGGAATGGTGGTGGAGCAGGTATTCCATCGATCCCTGTGCATGACTTACAAAATAGATAGTAGAGCATGTTCACGTATAAATTTTTTTCTATACAAGTAAAGCCAAATAATAACAGCAGTTGAGCACCTGAATTCAAAATTCTGCCAGTAAAATGTCTGCTGTTGTTCCTCAAGGGCACCGTTCTTGACAGAATCGACTTCAATGTGGAGCAAGCGTGTGTCAAAACAGACGATGGCTTGAAACAGTTACAAAAGGTAAAGCCAGTCTGCACGTATCCATGTGTAATGAAAACTGTCAAATGCATACAGTACCGTGTATGCATTTGATCATCTTTTCTTGTTCTTCGCAGGCAGAGCAGTACCAGAAGAAAAACAGGAAGATGCTGGTCATTTTGATCCTCTTTGTCATAGTCATCATTCTAATTATTATTCTTTTTTCAACCAAGTTTTAATATTGCATTCCTTTTGCTCCTCTGTGAGTGTTTGTTGTGGACCTCTGCTCAAAACCAAGTTGACAGCCTTTCACACCAAGCAGCAAAATGAAAATCCACGTCTGTTTTCTGGTGTGCTTTGGGCTGTACCAAGATTTTTATTTTATTTTTATTTTTTTTAAATCAAAGACACAATCAACAGTATGATTGAGCTGAGGCGGATTTATGTGACTCACACCTAATTGTCTAGGCCTATACTTGACCGTGTTGGTATATCTATCTTTCTCAAGAGAAAACACTTTACAGCATACATAACTGGACAAGCATGTGTATTGTTGAAATAGTGCTCTCTCCTTTTTTTCAATGTGCAAATGGGGTGAAAATACTTAGAAAAGCAGTGTTTTATTGTTAAAGGCTGTGAGAGCAGCACCAAGCATTACAACAGCCATTCACTACAAAAATATTCTACAGTGTAAGGACAGCATTTTGATCATTTAAACCTTTTCGGTTCTGATTTCATGATACTACTGAAGCGGTTGAAGTACTGCTGCTTGCCTGAGGGGGTTAGGCAGCTGGCTCCCTGATCCATCCCATCATTTTAAAATCACCTATTTGTCATCCAAATGTTTTTTGTTTGTTATTTTAAATGTCTTTTGTTTGTTTCATGGTCCTTGCATTAAGTGCTACCTTTTTTTTAACTGCAGTTTGCACATACTTGAGGCCTGAGCAAGACGGTGTTATGGATGTAATACTACTGTCATCTGTATGATAAAAAGAATTATTTATTTAAAAAAAAAAAAACTACAAATGATCGAGGAGCAGAATTACTGTGTGTTAAGTATAACCAGTATCTTAAATCTTTACTATTCATTGTCATCACTCAATTAAGAAAACTGTGATCCATCCCAGACAACCAGTTACATAGAGACAGCATTGTTTTATTCTGGTGTTGTTTTGTTCTTGCTCTGTTGATCTATAAAGACTGATATGATGAAAAGATGAAGAGCTTTATTTGACAAATCTGTACCCCACTGTCAGAGCTACATGGCTCAGTGTGGCCGCTGTCACAAGTGTCCTTGGGCAACACACACTGCCCCGTTGCTGCTCATGTTGTGTCTTCTGCGGTGTGAATGAGCTTCTTGGTGACCATCCACCATCGTCGGTAGCCCCCTTTAGAGTCTCTATTGTACAAATTGCACCACACGGAATGGCTTGTGGGGGTCAAAGTTGACACTTGAATTTCTTTCCTGCCTTCAGGGGTAGCATCGAAGCCACAATTCCAGGAACGGGGTATTAATTTCAATACCTGACACCTCTCCGACTCTTGTGTTCAAAGCAGTTGTCACTGTCTGGCAAGTGTTCTACACGTCAAACCAAGTACCGTCCTTGTGCTTGTCACGAATGCCAGGGCTTCTGTTAGGGCCCTGACTTGGAATGGCTGAGAAAATGGGATGTGAGTGAATAACAAACTTTGCATGTGAAGTATTTTTGAGTGCAGCACGTCTTTTATACACGTTAAATCATTTCTGTCATTGATGTGAAGCTGTGTGTGAAATCTGTCCCATTGGTACTCGTGCAGAGATTTTTTTTTTTTTTAATAAACCTGCAACATGACGGTGTAGCTCATTTATTTGAGTGCAGAGAAGACTGTTTATCTTTTTTATTGATGCCAATAGAGTTTCTTCCCAATGTAGGAACTCGGTGGTAATGAAAAGTAATTCCAACAGTAGGAGCAAAGTTTAAGTTAATATATATATATATATATATTTTTTTTTTTTTTTTAACTAAAGTTAATGCAAACAATTTGCGAATAATGAAGTTCAGAACAGTATCGCCGAATTAAATTTTGCTAAATGAGGAAAAAAAAAAAAAATACTTTTGAGTACGTGTCCAGTGTACACGTGGAACGATCATCTGGACTTGTCTTCGTCTGACCCGGAACATAAACCTCGCCTTGCGAAATAAAAATCCATCGAGGTATTGATTTGAAAAATAAAATGGTAACAAAACCAGTCTTCACGAGTGGATACTCAATAACGTGTTTAATACACAAACATCTACTGGTATCTCGCAAAGAATCCGGTGAAATCCATCCCGTGTCTAACCTCCCGCTTTTCATTGAAATGAGATAGCGACGAACTTCGCTAGCTAATGCTATCTGACCTGGAAAATGTTAAGGCAAAGACAAAACTTTTTTTTTTTTTTTTTTTTTTTTTTTAAATAACCATTTTTTTCCGCTATCCGTCAATCATTCACGATGAGCTGTTTAGTAAATGACGATGACCCTTTTCCTGCGGACGACTGTTTATTCGCTGACACTTTTTCGCAGGACAGCGTTTATATGTTAATGGGCCAGGAGCTGAAGATCACAGAGTTATTCGGTGCAAACCTCGGCGTGGCTGCCCCAGTATGGGAATCCGTAAGTACTCTTTTTCTCACCTCATGTCGACTTAAACGCATGCCATTGCTGAATGCGCATCTGTGTGTTTATGCGTCTGTGTGTGTTTGCACAGGCGCAACAATTATGTCGATACTTTGAGGAGCAACATGTGGAGTGGCGTGGCAGACGCGTCATCGAGCTGGGAGCGGGGACCGGTGTCGTTGGGATCTTAGCTGCTTGCCTCGGTAAATTGTCGGCGTGAGCGTGAGTCAATATCACATTGTGAAAAGTCATCGAATGGTCTCATTTCGCAATCAAACAAAAAGAAATGTTTAAAAAAGTGCCATAGGTCCTTTTCCCGTGTAGGGGGAAATTACCAGGTGAACAGACTACTCTCTACCACCCTACCTGCACGCAGCGAAACACCAAAAATGAGCCATTAATGTGGCATTACTCTGTACATCATTCTGCACAGTGAAAGTCAAACATTCAAATGTAGAACGAGAAGAAATTTCTTTGGGGGAAAAAAAACAGAATATCACTGAACATGGCTGACACATCTCCAAACAGTCTCCCTATCTGCACAGGCCTGGCTCAATTGTGCAGTTGCTGTTCCACATACATCCATGCAGACCCTTCAATCTGTACAGAGCGCTTGTTCGGAGCCTGTGGTTCTGGTATTGTGCAAAGTACCAGCCAGTCATGGTACCAACCGATGTCATCCCAGAGACTTGGCCGATGGAACTTGTTTATGCCAATAGCAGTGCATACACTTAACTTTCACACTGTGCCTTTCAGCATCTCTGATGACACCTGGTTATTTATGGTTCATTGTCGTAATTAACGACGCATCAAATGAGGCTTGCTGATATTTTTTTTTACTACGTATAGCATGTACTGTTATAAAATGTCTGTAATAGCTGTTGTAGTACGTGTAACATTATCAGCATGTGGCTAAACTATGCCCACCCTGCCACGGAAGGCTCGCTGACAGGGTGGACATTTTTGGCTAATGTTAGCATTTAATGAGTACATGGTGGACGTTCACTTAGCAACATGATTCAGTTAGCAAGCGGACTGTGTACTGTTTAACACATATTTCTAATTTCTGAAATGTTTTTATCCATCCATTTTCCATACCGCTTTATTCTCAGAAGGGTCGCGGGCGTGCTGGAGCCTATCCCAGCTAGCTTCGGGCGAGAGGCGGGGTACACCCTGAACTGGTCGCCAGCCAATCACAGGGCACTTGGAAACAAACAACCATTTGCACTCACATTCACACTTAAGGGCAATTTAGAGTCTTCAATCAATATTAAATGATATTTCACTATGACAGAGTGGACATGTTAAGCTTGACAACATCTAACTACACACCTAATATGATGTAAATTACGAAACATAAGTGTAAATACTTACTCTGCAACTAGCCACTGAGCTTCGAGGCATAATGGCGGGTTGTCGAGACGGGGAGTGTGCGGTAGGCGGAGGCGTGGTGGAAGAGGTCAGCAAGGCGGGGAACACGGAAGGAGCACTGAGGGCGAGGAAGAACATGGAAATCAGAATAATGGGAATAAAGTGTAGCCCCCATGCAAGTACTAGGGCAGTGTACCACAGGTGAACGTTAATACTCTGGCGAGGGTTTCCAGGATCTGGCAGGCTGCAGGTGCTCATGACAGTAAGCCCAAAATGACAGGGTGGACAGCAATTTCAGGGACAAATGCAAAATGTTCAATGCCATTATGAAAATAAAATATACATGATCAAAAGGACTTGTTTTAGACCTCAGAGTTTAATTATTCTGCTACATTTTCATGCTGACTGAGTGATTCTGAGGAGGACACCAAAGGCACTTTATAGTGATATTGACCCGCATTACAGTACATCATTTGACGTGACGTCAGGTCATCGCTGTATGTATGATATTACAATGTTGCAGCGGTCTTTATTCCTTCATTCCTGCTTAGGACTCAATTGGGAGTTGTAACAACACGTCGGCAGCATATTGCCGGTTGCTTGCACTTTTATTGAAGACCCCCCCTCCCCCCCAAAAAAAAAAAAAAAAAAAAAAAAAAAAAACTTCACAATAACAGCTATCACCGGTAACGGACAGTTTTAGCGGTGAGGGTAACCGTGATTTTTCAAAACCGTGTTCTACGGTCAAAACGGTACTAGTTCCATGCCTACATTTTTTTAACCGTCGCAATTACACAAGTACCTTACACAAGTAAGATAACCGCTGTATAACAAAAGTAAAATAAAGTAAAACTACTCACGACTTCCAAGACACCTAACATAATAAAGAGGGAACAGGAAGGTATTTGCAAAGTAGCAGTTGTATCATTTCTGCTTTTTCCATCAATGGCTGAATGTGAATATTTGAATTTAAAAAAAAAACGGCATATTTTGACTTGTGTTTACTTTCAGGTGCAGACGTGACCCTCACAGACCTTCCTGTGACTCTTCCACAGCTTGAGGCCAACGTCTGTGCCAACATGCCATCCAGCGGTTGGCCTTCTGCCCCTCCCACTGTCCTCCCTCTGTGCTGGGGTGAGGACCACATGAGGTTCCCCTCAGACTGGGACTTGGTCCTGGGTGCAGATATCGTTTACCTCCCCGAGACGTATCCACTGTTAGTGGACACCCTGGCTCACCTGTGCAAGAATAAGGCCGTGGTTTACCTCTCGTCCAAAATGCGGAAAGAGCACAAGACGCCAAGTTTTTTTGAAGAACATCTGTCCATGAGATTTTGTGTACAACTTATGCACCGTGATGACAATCAAAACATTAATATTTACAGAGCGTCTCTTAGAAAAGCCCAGTAAGAACGTGGATATTCTACTCTTACTGGATTTTTTTACCACAGCAAGACCAATCATGGCTGTATTCTTTTGGGTCAGAAGCAAACGCCACATTGTCACTTTTATATATCTTAATTTTAAAATTGTAGTTGGTTTTTAATTTTTTTTTTTATAGTGCAGCACAGTGAAGTAGTGGTTACCACATCTGCCTTACAGTCGAGAGGTTCTGGGTTCCTGTGTGGAGTTTGCATGTTTTCCCCGTGCTTGCGTGGGTTTTCTACAGGTACTCGGGCCCCCTCCCACATTCCAAATAGATGTAGGGTAATTGAAGACTCTAAATTGTCCATAGGTGTGAATGGTTGTTGGTGTATATGTGCCCTGCGATTGGCTGGTGACCAGTCCAGTGTGTACCCCACCTCTTGCCCAGAATATGAATGGGTGAATTCATGTTGGTGTGTTATTGTTTACCTAATTCTCTTGAGAAACAATGAAAATAATCTTCATGATGAAGGTCATTATTGTAGTTGTATAACTACTTCTTGATGATTTTGTTTGGTCAGATTATGTGATAATTTGATAATCAGATTAGGGATGGGCATTTGATTGCAGGTAAATTTCCATAATCAGATATGGGGAACTCCAAACAATGAAGTCAGTAGTTTTTACTGTTAAAATATAAATTTTAGAATAATGTTCTGAACTCTTGTCCATGCTAGTCTTTATATTGAGTAGAATATCTTCCCACACCTTTAGTAGAATAACAAGACAATAATAAGAAGAACACCCGTTGTCATGTTGTTCTTCAGAACAAAAACCAGTTGAGACTGAATTTTGCTGAAAGTAGTGGACCCCGTTTTGCCTCAATTGCTTCAGGAAATGATCGCGCGACAATCTATTTCACGACACATTCCAGTCAATTCTTAATCATTTCCTCAACTAATCATTTAAAATACTTAGTCTTAATATCGGTATTAACTTTTTACATCATATTTTGAAATATGCAAATGTTAAGCATGACATCTTTTTAAAAATGTTTAAATCATTTCCACAAAATTTGCTGGCTTTAAATGACTTATTAAATAAAAGGAATGATGAAAAGACACAATGTTCAAGTTTGTACTTTTACATGTAATCTCATGTATGTATACGTCTAGTGTGGAATTTTAATGAATGAGAATTTACGTTACAGAACTCCAAAGTTGAACAAAATCTGTTTTATGCTTGCTGACTTTCAAATCGATTCCCATTGAAAATAATGCCAAGATTTGTATTCCATTCATTTATTCCAGAGTTAAACTGTCACTGCTATAAAAACAACTGAATAGGCAATGTTTTGGGTTCCATTTTAACATTAAAAACAGCTATACAAGTGTAGAGACCTTAACCACTGTATATTTCAGCTAAAACAAGGTAAACCAACTCACCCGTTGAAGATGCCTAACAGATGCATCACAAACAGGAAGCTGTTTGGTTGTTGATACTGTTGACTAAGGATGTTTTATAGCTACTGCTGGAATTAAGTTTTGTGTAGCGTATGATAAACATATTAGACGTGTGCCAGAAAATGTCCAGGAGTATTGTCACAAAAGATATATTTCAAATCCAAAACTACACGTCTTCAAACCAGGTCCCATTGATGACCTCCTTGAGCTTGGAAAGAGAAGAAAAAAAAAAAGACAGGTTGGGTGAGTTGGGAGGTTGCTCCAGTACGGGTGTATGTTCTTAGCCAGTAAGTTTCAGATGTTGAGGGCCCCTTGAGCACGCGCGCTGTCATGGTGAAGAAGCCACGAGTTGTCTTGCCACATCTCTTGCACACTGAACAATGCATACGCTGCTGGGTCTCTTCATAAAGATGCTAGTTCATCATCTGGCCTACATTGAAGGGGAAAATTCTTAGTTTGTTGTTTGGCTTTGAAATATGTCTTATCGTAGTTGCTTGGTAAAATTAATTTGTCTGAAATTGATCATTAATTTTATTACTGGTATTGTAGTGAGCACAGACAATTTCCTGTCACAGTAAGTTCTGTTTCCTGTTCTATGGTTATCACACTTTTCCAATTTGTTGTCACTGTACTCTTCACTGGTGGTATCACAGAAAAACAAAATGCAAAGAAAAGTAAAACAAGTGAGGTTAAACATTTCGACGCTCAACTGTTGACAGTTTTCAACTCCTAACTTGACTTTTATGAATCTGAAACGTCACTCCAAATTGCACCACAAGATTTCATTGTAGATTTAACTGAGACTTTTGAGCCCGTAACAATGATCTTCCCACCCCCACCAACTATTCTGTCAACATCAACAGATTGCTCTGCCTGTGGCTCACTGTCTGCCATGATGCTTCATCCTCTCACTCCCTCACTCTGCTGATGTACTGACTTTCTGTTCACCAAAGGAAAGCCTGTTTGTCACGCTGGAGAGTTCCGAAGAAAAGGGAGGCAAACCATCCGTTGGCCTTCTCGCCGTGTGCTACAATCGAGTCCACAAAGGAATTGATCCCCCCCCACCCCCATTTCCATGCAGCTTCTGTCACACTGAGAAGGGAGTTCAGTCATCATTAATTGGGAAAAGTTAGGGAACGTTTATGTTGACCGACTCAATATCAATGTGTGATTGTAGCAAGATTGTCCGGAACTACGTCAATGTAATAAATAAATAACACAAATCTCAAACCTGTACCTTTTAGAAAGTGTGGATGTTTTTCCGCTATTAGTAAGGCTGTTTCAAAACACCTGATGGCATAACACTGGCAAGATGAGAGGGAGGAGACAGGGGTGTGTGTTGAGTGGGAGGGAGACTGACCACCACTGCCTCTTTAAAACAAGTTGCCCTATTTGGACCTCTCATGTCAAACTTCACAAGCAGAGAGGAAATTGTAATCACAGTCTGAAAGGTATGAGTCACATTTGTTTTTCTTTTTTTTTTTAAATCAACAGAACCTAAAATGTATTATTAACTTTGGGTTAAATGAAACCGCTCATAGCAATATTTACTGGATATCATTTTCCTCCATCTTTTAGATCAAGTAATCTGAGCACATTATGGATTTATGGCCTAAGAATCAAGAGCTGCTGCCCCAGTACACCAGATTCCGTACAGTTCCTGGCAGAAATCTTACACATAAGTAAGTATTTACATACGTAATATTGCCTTGCATGTGGCTGTTTGTTTGTTTTGCTGCATCTTTGTATTTTGGGACACAGGAACATAATTGTGCAGACAGCCCTGAAGAAATACATTTGCTTGTAAGCTTTATAATGTATTTGTCACTTATTTTTTAGTTGTTTTCTTTGCCAGATGTAGACCAAAGTTTTGACATTTCTGAAACAGGGTAACTTAAAAGTCAAAAAGGGCATTTCATATTAAAACTAATCTTCTAATGAGAAACAAATGAAGTAGAATTAATCGTCAAACTGTTGCCATCATATTAACTGTGCAGGTCCTGTAACATTTTTACATCATACAGGTAAATATGAATGGTAAAACGACAATGAAAACAAAACGAATTAAGATGAAAATATAATAGAACTTACCCTTTCATGACACAATTGAGGTGTAGTATGTCGGGAACTAAAAGGGGGTGATTCTTTCATCACACTTTTTAATATGCTTGACGGTTATACAAGTTTAAAAAGAACTCCTATATAATAAAACTTGAGAATATATTACACCAACTCTAATCATGAATGAAGAACACAGATGTGTGAAGTAGCCAGGCTCTACAGTGAACACTGAAAACATGAAATAAATCTATAGTTCCATAGTGGAAATATTAAAAAAGCAAGAAAACAACAACAAAACGTTAGTTAATTCTAGTTACATTTCCTGAAGTGCCCTGTGACGTCACACACGACAGCAATTTTACCTCTGGGTTTTTGTGTGACTTCAGAGGCATACTCTCCCCAAAAATGTCGGTGGAAGTATTCACCTTGTGTGGAAAAATGGCATCAACGAAGATAGCATATCATTAGGTTGTAACACATTTTTTTCAAATTCTTTTTATCCACACAGCTACCATGACAGACATCAGGCACCACATTATCGTCCAGGTAACAATAAGGCGCAGCAGAATCATGTCAGAGAGTCCAGCTACTGGACATTACCTAGAACAAGGACAGGAGCAATGCTACTGGATCACACCAACTGGACTGAGCCACAGGTGTGTGCCTCTACTTCTGCTCAGCACCCTTTTATTTTGGGCCATCATTCCCAGCAGAACATGGGAGACAATGAATGTTTTGAGGCCAGAGAATGGACAACAGCTGGACAGGTGGCAGGAGCATACGAGAGAGACGATGTGAGAGAGGGATGGGAGAGGAGGTGGGAACCCTCCAGTCTTGTCCACTACAGGGAGTCATCCAAGAGGGACAGCAGCAGTTACAGAGAGCTGGAAGCCTGGGCTGCTCGTTACAGCCATTCCCTTCCAAGGAGGAGGCGATTAGAGGCGGAGCTGATGGGATCTTCCCTGGGGCTGTTGGAGAGCAGACAAACTGGGACAGAGTCTTGCATGGCAACACCGCAGCAAGTCGGACAATGTGGAAACACGAGAGACGACCCAGGACAGTGGGAGAGAGCAGCCAAGCAACAAACCCATTGGCCTCCGCAAGCCCCCAACATGAGCCACACTGTGGGCATGAAAGGAAAGATCCAAAGCAAAATATTTAGTCAGCCCCCTGGTTATGTTGCACCTCCACCCTATAACAGCCCGAATAAAGGTTCACCTGTGATGCCCCACTCTTGGGAGCAGGTTGAGAAGACACAAGAGAATCCAGAGAGGAACCAACAAACACCCCCAGAGCTTGAAGGACATGGATACCAAGGGAATGTGATCCAGAATGTGCATACTCCGCATAAAGTTTTGACGTGTCCACAAATTTCACAGGAAGTTAAGACGACAAAGATAATCCCAGAATCGTCCTCAAAAGTGATTGAAGGTCGCAAATTCAGGTTAAGCAAAAAAACAGGTGGAATGACAATCTTCTGTTTAGTGTCTCGGATAGCAGGCCCAACAGAATGCCCATCTTTGACACCTATCGACCAAACAAACATTCCAAACACAGAGCTTGGAAAATGTTCCCAAAACAGTAGTGAAATTGTCCAAACATCCAAGGTGGCAGACGAAGTAGACTACAAGGCACTCACACGTTTGTCTGCCCTGACCTTTGGGGACAGAAACCTCAAACCCAAAAAGATGACACCAAGTTGCATAAAAAGTGGAGAGGAAGAACTACCAAAGAAAGACAAAACAGAGGGTTGCCGATTCAAGGAGGAAAAAAATGATGCTGAGTCTACATTAGAAAAACGAGCCGCTCGGTTGGTATCACCTGTGTCAGCCAGATATCCTTTGTGGAGGGAGCCAAGTTTCACAAAAAGGACTCATACACAGAGTCCACTTGGCATGGAAGTAAGAAGACTGGACATCAAGAAAGGCCCTGAATCAGAGGAGGGGAAAGATCTCTTGGTGATCGACACAACATGCGTTGTTGTCAAAATGGAACTCATTAAGTCTCCCAAGAAGGAACACATTCACCTCTTGAGATGCACAACGCACACAGAACAGAGTCCAGAACAAAGTCCCGCCACTTCTGGCCAAACCAGCGGCCTTCTTAGCCGAGAGCCGCATTCTAATCAAAACTCTGAATCAAACCTCTCTCCAAGGAACGAAAGGTCTCAGAACAGGGTGAACCCAGACCATGCGGAGACAACAACCATTGAGAGTGAGACAGAAAACATGGCAAGAGACTATTTGGAGAAGCGAGTTGAAAGAACCCTGGGTATCCGCCTCAATGCAACCTTGCTCCCTGACGTGTGCATGAAAGATGCAGATAAGGGATTAGATTCACCTCAAGGGAACAAGGAAATGAAAGGGAAGCTGTTACAAGAGACCATCAAGGAAAGGATGTCTGATGATGAGGATACAGGTCCTAATGTTGACTGTGACAACTTTTCAGGATCCCAGCATAAGGTGTCCAACGTGTTCAAGGAAAATGAGACTAACAGCCAATCTGGACTAGACAATGTGGATCAGTTTGACATGACGGAGGATCCCCCAGTTGGGTCCACTCCAGAAGTGGCCAACACTGAGCAGAGTCCCATTGAAAATTATGCCACTCGATGTGTCACTCCACCTCCTGTCCTTTCTAATCCTCACTTACCTGCAGCCTCAGAAGATGCCCAAGGGTCAAATTCTAATATCGTGCCATTGCCTTTAGCTGTTCAATCACTCCCATGTATCTCAGAGTCAGAGACCGAGGAAGCTCCAGATGTTGAGACAGGAGCTCTCGATCCATTAGCGGATTGTACACTTCAACTGGGAACCGCATCATTGCCGCATGTGCCATCTCTGATTCCCCTCACTGACCCTTCCACTCTACCGTTCTGTCTTGATGTAATACCTTCCAATGCAATGTCTGATATTGAGGTTTTTGAGGAAGACCAAGCTGAAAAGCAACAATCTTCACAGTATGGTGAGCTCAGCGATGTCCCTAAGGAATCTCCCAATGATGGGACAGCTGAACTGGTGGCACAAGAGCAATTAGAATGTGGCTCAGCCAATAAAGTGCTCATTGATATTGCTCTGGACCTTCTAAAGCAGACGCCTGGAATATCCCAAGAGAAGCCTCCAGAGTTAAACACTGAGCAGCAACTCCTTAGCATTCAAACTGAAAAAGAGAACAAGACCGACCATTCAGAAAAAGTGACTCACAGTCAAAGTGAAGAGAAGGAAGTAAAGTCTTTGGACTTCCAAGTGGAGGAAGATGTCAAGGTGAAAGAGACTAACATGGAGTCGCCTGAGGACAACAAGGATCTGCAAGCTCTTGAGCAGCAGACAGTAGAGTGTCAGAGTGACATTTTACTAGATACGAAATCATCTTCTTCCTTACCTTCTGACAGAAACTATGAGGCTCAACCACACACTCCTTCTCCACCACAAGAGTCAAGAGAAGAGTTTGCCCCTCATTCAGAAACCAATTCAGCCTGCTCTTCAATTCAAAATCATGATTCTCCTGTTGGACTTCCTGAAACTCTCTCTGATGTTCATCTGCTGGACTGTACCCCTTCTGAGAATTCTCTGTTGTGTTCACCTTCACCAGAGGAAAGTGGAAGTTGCCCCCCTGATATCGCCCAGGGAGCAGAAGTTCAGTATCCCAACTCCATTTGGGATGCAGTGAATCGCATCAGAAAACATACAGCTCCTGACTCCGAGAACGAAGAGGAGGAAGTTTGTGAGTTTTGGGATCCTGAGAGTGTAGGTGTTGCTTTAGAACAGGAATTGACGGTGTTAGAGGGCACTGAGGTTGGACAAATGCTGCCGCAGCCATGGAATGAGGAGGACACACTGTCTTGTAGTAGCACTAGCAGCCATGACTCTGGGGACACAGTTATTATAGCAGATGAGGACGATGTGGCGGAAACAGAGGAGGGTGGGAGGTGCTGCCTCGTTGAAGCTGAACAGAACACTGCAGGTGAGGAAGAGAGAGAAGGCGATGGAGAGGAGAGAGCGTGTGACCAGAGTGAGAAGTACCAAACTCTCGACGAGGGGGTGACAACAAAAGATGAGGAAACTAAGCAGTGCGATTACAGTATGGGGAAAATGTGCACATACTAAACTGTTACACTGAATTGCAAGCATGCCCAAGCTTACTCAGCAGACACCTGCAGAGCCAATCCGACTCTGCCTTTACAAAGATAACTAACCATACATGTAGTTTTATTAAACCTCAACCCGCAGACTAAAAAAGGAATTAGTAATCTGAATTACCATGTAGTGCGTCTGTATGAGATTGACAGAGATGCACCTTTTTGGGCATGATACATCTTAAGTACAGCACAGTATAAAAACCTGTTCCAAATAAAATTGTGATGTGTTATACATGCAACAAAATGTTAAACTATAAATACGTTTGGTCACTTTGATGACATCTTATTTGGGTATTTGTGAGCAAAATATTATAAAAGTACAATAATAAACAAATATATGAATAAATATATCAATAAATAGTGAATTCGTTTTGTAAAAGCAGATTTTTTTTATACTGCTCTTTTATTTGGTCTCATAAGTATGTATTCTCCTCCATCCTCTGCATCTGATTATAATATTAGTAATTTCATAGCTTTTTATATTTGATTTGAGAGTGATGCTATCCATGTCATAAAAACAGATAGGAAATAGAATATCTAAACCACATACCTTGTCTAATTGTAATATAAAAATGTTTTAGTAACGAATAAAGGTTGATCTGTAGAAAGCAGGGAATTGTATGAATGAAACATTACAGTACTTACAAGCAATACACTTCAAAACTTCATATTGTGATATTTTGGGAAAGGGTTGTTAAGAAGTAAATCAATTGTTCTCTACTGTTAAAATATTTAAACAAAAGGAGTACATTTAATAGTGTATCAATCATTTCCCAAGAAAGAAGGCAGAGCAGATGCAGAAATCCGAAAGTTTATATAAAAAACAGGGTTGTTCATTCAGTGGAAAATAGTAGAAAAATGACAAAGATATTTGGTGAGTGTAAAGTTGTGCAACATGTATTGAACAGTAAAGTCTTTTTCTGTCTTTTGAAGAGGGACAAACTGCAGATATACAGTACTTTATTATTAAGTTTGATCACTGAGAGCCTGAAGAGAATGTATCTACATCTCAAAGGATTATATTTTATCGTCCAGTTCTATATACGCATCCTAAAGCAGGCAGTGTACTCTTAGTCCTGCAACTAAGTTTGACCAAAGTTTCAGAGTAATAATAATGTACTAATCTAATTTAAGAGCGTCACATATTGTGAGGTAGAGATATAAGGGATGATGAAATGATTAAGAAAAACTGTCAAGACAAGCCCCCTTATTCTCCATGAGTGATGAAACCTCTTCTGAGGATTTGGAATCTGTGGACCTTTCATACATAACTATATCTTTCACCGCCGCCGCCGGCGTGGCGTGAACCGGCCAATATCAGCTGAATAGAGACGGTCGCCATGGCATGAGGATGTCAAAGTTCATCATGGGGGATTTTCAGAGCATGGTCACAAAGATCTGGCAGGACATAAAATGAGAATTGAGCGAAAAATAAAATTATGACAATAACAACACAGTGGAACCTCTAAAGTCGAACGCATTTTGTTCCGAAAGAGTGGTCGGAATTTCAAATAAAAATTATTTTCCCCATTTGGGATACTGGAAATAAAAACAACGGTAGTCATCATAAAACATTTATTAACTGTGCATGTAATGTTTTAATTAACATTCTTAACCATTCTGAAAAATGTTCAATTTCCCCTCAGAATTGAAAAAGAAAAACATTCGAAATGGACTGAGTGTGTAAAACCAATTAAATCTGATTTCATTTGAATTTAAATGCAATTAGGGTTAACTTGCAGTCTTCTCTTTATGCAGTTGATAAACAAAATAGCATGCTCCCCGGTCAGACAAAATATGCGCCCTGGTTCTGTTATTCACAAGTTCATTGACTTATCAAAAAATGGAAAATCTCAGAAGAGCAATGTGGTACAGTGTGAAATGATGTATATGCAATGTAAATAGAAATATTTTGCTTCATCCCAAAAAAAAGACAACAACAAAAAATAAGTTGTCTACTAATATTAATGCGTAAAAACTCAAAGATTAAAAACAATCTAGGGTCATGTGTATGCATGACAGACAGGTTTTGGGTTACATGATTTATCAAATTGTGAATTGTATGACCTTACATGTGTTTGACTTTAAGAGATTCCACTGTAAAAAATGTGTTACAGTACATACATACTTCAGAACAGAATGCATAAGTAAAAAAGGTGAAACCCTGTGCCAACTTCAGAAGTAACAAAACCAAATCAATACAAGCTAAACAATAATAACAATAATAATAAAACAAAAACAACAACAAAAATATGATTCTTACGTTGTGTTTGAAAAACTACATTTTAACTGCAGACGTACCTGTCCGCTTGCTGCATAGTTTGTCTTTTACATTTTCTGTTTCATGAGAGAAGAATTCGATGAGTTCGTCTTCGTGCTGCTCAGCAATGGCTTCGCACTACCACAGTATGACAAGATGAATCGTTTCACATGGAAAAACTCACCAATTATAGTAACGTAAATGACAAATTAGAATGAAACTCCTCAGAGAATTGTACTCACTGCAAATTTTAGACTGCTGGTGACTCTCGAGTCCAGCGTGGCCTCAGAAAGGTCCATGGCTTCACCGTTGCGAGATTTGATTCTAATGTAGGACTTCCTGTTGGTGGCAGCATCTTTAAGCTCGCCATAGTCCTCCATCCTCTCACACACACTCTCCATCAGCTCCAGAAGGTTTCCCTCAGAGCGTGCCAGAGGAACCTGACGGTGGATGGGGATTACAACCATTACAGTTCATGTCTGTAACCATTCACAAGCGACTAGAAGTTATGCATATCATTTAACAGATGTACACTCTGTACTCATCATGTGTCATTGACATTTTAATTAGTCTACCTTTGGCTTCTCTCTACTTTGCTATGTGACTGATTGCTTCATATCTTATACTATGTTAAGTTGGACCTCGCTGACTGCTTGTAAAACCTCTGCAGTCAAACAACAATCTGTTCCAGGATCCTGATCAATTTCACATTTGTTTGCATTAACAATTATTTTTTTCCATTAAAAAAAACCCCCTGAAATTTAATTAATTAATCAACTATCAACATCATAAAATGACTGATGAGGGACTGCAAATTGTTTAAGTAACATTCTCTAACTGTCATACAAGTGTAAAGTTAATAAACATAACATGTAACAACGTGTATGGTGATGCTGGACAAAAATAATTGGAACACCGTAAGGACAAAAGTCATTTCAACTTTTAGAATGAGTATCACCCAAAAAGCCAAAGAAAAAACAAGACTTAAATGAATTTAGAGGGGCTGTCCAAATTTAAATTGTGCTCTTGTTTTTTTTTGTTTTTTTTACATCAGGAACATTCTACTTGAGAGGTTCTGTAATATGTGCCCCCCCCCCCACCCCCAACTGTGGGATTAATAAAGGATGATCATTTTATATTATATGAACACAATTTGGCCAAACATCTATTGTACTACTAATTCTGTCTACTACTACTACTGTATTTTATAGATCAGGGGTTCTAAACCTTCGGGTCCAGGGACTCCATACAGGGAAGAAATTTTATCATGATCCCCTCATAATCCAAATGCAAATTAAACATAACAACCATGTGTACCCCTGAGTGCCATAGAAAGTATAATATTGCCTATTATCAAGAAAAAGTTGGAATGTCACATTGACAAATTCCTATTGATTAGGGAAAAAAAGTTGTTAAGACATTAGGGGTTAGGTTGTATTTTTTTTTAAGGGGGAAAAAATACAAATCTTTACACAAACGAAGACGTATTTTGTTGTAAGAAGTGGTAATCTTAACAATAATAATAAAATGATAAAGTAATAATATGATATTGAAGTTTAAAGGCAAAACATGTATGGGAAATGTTTTTTTCCATTCATCGCCAGCCGCCAGTTTCCTTTGTCCCATGACGTGAGGTAAAGTGTGGTCTTTACTTCGGTTCATCTATAACCATGTAGACCCTGTTCCACCAGGCTCGCTGATTTGAAGTGTGAGTAAACGATGTGGACCTGTATTTTTATTTTATTAAATCTCTACATGTTGATATTTTGTGTTATTTAAGAAAAGTAAGGGGAAAAGGAGAAGCAGTGTTTTGCACTACAGTAATGTTTCCATTTAAATTTTATATTGAATTCTCATGTTTCACACTGCTTGGAGGTTACTTGAAAAGTTTTCTGTATTTGTTTCCCATAATTTCAGTTTTGCACAATAAATCTTTTGGAAGTAGCATTCTTGACTATTCTGTTTATAGTTAAGAAAACAACTTCCTGCTTGAATGCCTTTTCTATTGGCATATGGTACCCATTCAGAACCAGTTATATTGAAAGCTACACACCAAAACATATACCGCAATACTGTGTATACCGTCTACTGTCTATGGTTCAAAATATATATAAATGTTAAGTCACATCGCCTAGCCCTAAGTGGAGTTGAGTTATAAAACACTTCTCTGACAGTTGAAGTGTCCAAGAGAGTTAATAGATTTTCTCCCAAGCTATTTTCAACACTTCAGATTGGTTCATAATTTGCAACAAGAACAGACCACATGGGGACTGACCGATAATATCAATTTGTGAAGAAATATGAAAATGACCATAATTGGAAATACGAGGTTTCCGCCTAACAGTGAAGATATATTTTGTATTCATTTGTCAATAAATAATTGGTTAATTTATTTCTTTGTAATCTAAACAATAAAAAAATAGCAAAATGAATAATCTTATATATACATTGAAGATTGTTTTATTTATTTGATCAAATAATGGGTTGGTGAAATATAATTAAATTCATTCTAATTTTTTTTAATTTTATGATCCAAGGGGAGGTGGCACGGTGGGCGACTGGTGAGAGCGTCAGGCTCACAGTTCTGAGGACCCGGGTTCAATCCCCGGCCCCGCCTGTGTGGAGTTTTCTCCAGGCACTCCGGTTTCCTCCCACATCCCTAAAACACGCATGAATTGGAGACTCTAAATTGCCCATAGGTGTGACTGTGAGTGCGAATGGTTGTTTGTTTGTATGTGCCCTGCGATTGGCTGGCAACCAGTTCAGGGTGTACCCCGCCTCCTGCCCGATGACAGCTGGGATAGGCTCCAGCACGCCTGCGACCCTAGTGAGGAGAAGCGGCTCAGAAAGTGGATGGATGGATGGATGGATGGATGGATCCAAGGGGAGGTTTGTGGATAGGTCGGTTGGTAGTTTAGGGAGGATGGATGGACGTGATGTAATTGATGGATGGATGTAAAGAATGGATGAATGGATGGATGGATGGATGGATGGATGGACACTGACCTCCCTGATGGACTGACTGCCGTCCGGGTTGATTCTGAACGAGCCTGTTTGGATCATTTTCTTGGGGTCAACTTGGGAGATGGCCCACTCCATCTCGTCCACCAGAGCCCTGCATGCTGTGGGGGTACATGCACCACTACTATCTGGCATTTGCGCATCTCAATGGCGCATTCATGAAGGACGTAAAGCGCAAACACCAACCTCCACATCGGATGTCCTGTCCTTGTCTGGCTGCCTGGCAGGAGCTCAGCAGGAGGAAGAAGAGCAAACAGGTTGAAGGCAGGAGAGCGACTTCCCTCATGTTGCATCTATTACAAACCAATATTGACGACAAGGGGGCTGCTGTTACGCCAAGCAGAAAAGCTGACGGTGGCGAGAGTTTTAAGCCGGCTTCCTTTTAGCAAGAGCTACCATGTCTGTGAAAAAAAAACCTGCCCCAAATCGTGCGAACGCTACTGAAATATACACAAAAGTGGGAGGAAAAACATAAAGTTAAACTAAGACTCACCAGGTCTTGGCGTTGATTGGCGATAGTTGGACGCTCATCTTAGTCGGCGAAATGTGGTGACGTTTCACCTGCAGCGCATCATGTCAAGAGGGCGGACAGCGCCCCCTGTGGGCGGGATGACGCTGAAAAGGCAAACTGGAAAGGCTTGCTCGACTTTAGAACATTTCATATCGAAAATTTATTTTTATACTTAAGTACAGCAATTGTCAGACTTTTACTCAAGTAACATTTTAAAATGTGACTTTAACTTTTACCAAAGTTATTTTCTGTTAAGATAGCTGTACTGCTGAACTCAAGCAACACTTCCAGGTAGTTTATACAAAACTGGTGAAAAGCTATACATAGATGGCGTCTTGCAAAATAGTAAATTATCCAAGCAAAATCTTGGGCTACATTTTCATTTTTTTATCCATTTTGAATAAAATGTGTCAATAAACATGTTAGGATCCTTACGTCTGTCAAAGGACATCTAATTGACGCACTTTGTTGCTGTTCTTCAAATGAGGCTGTTTTGCCTAATGATCCCCATCTACCACTATGCTCTCAGTCCTACTTCAATATTGTCTGTCCAGTGGTGAGAGTGAACTACGAGAAGTGAACGTGCAAACTCCACACAGGAAGGCCAAAGTTGAGATTCAAACCCAGAACCGCATAACTGTGAATATGCGCTCACCACTAGTCCTCCAAATTATGAGGATACATTTTATTTCATTTCCTAATATCTACTATGTTCCTCAGATTGAATGTGTAATGGGAAACCAGAATTCATGTTTTACTGCGTAAACATTTTGTAGCATTTACTTGCACATGCCGCAGTTGACACAACAGACCTTTTAATTCACATTTGCATGTTTAACTACAACAACAAAAAAACAGACAATGTAGACATTTGTAAATGTAACCATGATTTAAAAAAGAACCACAGTAAAGTGTCAATACAATGTCAAAATATAAAACTATAATTTAAAAAAACACACAGATACATTCAATTTCAATGTCAGTTTCTTCTTTACACCTGCTTTATCATGTAATATGATGTGGACAGCAAGTGATTTATACATATTGTCCTCCATCATTCAGCTTTGCATGGTCACATTGGCAATTTTGTTACATTTGATTCAAGTGTGATCTGGTTGTTCGAGACACCATAATAACGTTTTTTATTATTATTATTTTGTTCCAAGAACTTATTATTTTGTTCCAAGAACATATAAACCACTGGGAGTCCAGTTGGAAGTGAACACTACATTTTCCTCGACCAAATTTAGCTAAAAGCTAAAACAAAAACAGCGATACATTTATAAAAAAAAAAAAAAAAAAAAAGATACAAATTTTAAAAATATGATATGCGATTCAGTATTTAACCCTACAGAAATATTTGAGTTTGTTTTGTGCTTTGAAGATGTTACATGTGAGGCACACAGGAGGCGGCACCGTAGAAGACAGCAGATTTAGTCAAATGAGCTTATTTTAACCAAGCTGCATTCAGAGGTTTCAACATTTTGTAGCATTTTCTGATTACACCAATGATGTGCATGTGAAGTACAAATGGGTGTATGAAAAAATTATCATGTTGACAACAGCGAGATATTACCGTACACCAACATGTTATATTGTAAAGCTGCTATTTCACACTTGGTGTAAGTGCTCCAACATATTGAACAAAAAACGCCACATTCGAAAGTTCCCACCCACAATGCAACACTCGACTTGTCTTCTCATATTCAGAAGTCCCCTAAACATACAGTTTTTTTTTCTTCCCAGCACATCACTTAAAAATATGCTCTTCGCATAAATAAGTGGATTAAGCAGAAATGACCAACACTATTACCAAGTAATAGTGTTGGTCACATGAGATGACTAAATTCAATTTACACATGCAGCACTCAGCAGGTTTCCTTCCATAAATTCAACACGCATCCAACAGATTACACTGTACTGAAAGACATACAAACCCCAACTCCAAGGAAGTTGGCACGTGTAAAACTGAAATAAAAACAGAATGCAATCATTTTCAAATCCCTTTCAAGACAAAATTCCCATGTCAAAAAAACAAATAATCCAATGAGGGGGAAAATTTCTTTTTAAAAATATTCACAAACTCCTCAATATCGACTTGGGGATGACGTGGCATACATGAGCATGAGTTTTTTTTTTTTTTTTTTTTTTAAATGGGATTTTTTTCAAGTTATTCACATATTTTTCTTAAATATCTTAAAAGTAGCTAAAAACGTTTTCAATGTAATGCAACAATTTTTTGTTTGATCCACTTAATATATGTTAATTTAATTAGCTTTTATTATATTTTAAGGAAGTTTTTTTGCATTGCTGTTTTTGGTACCTTCTGCTGTATAGTATTTATTTTATTTCGAAACAAATAAAAGTGCAACATGGGCCCTTGTAATCAGAAGCTTGGCTGATGTTGCAGAGGCCTTTGATATAAAAGGAACAACAGTATCAGACACTTTAAGGGCACATTAAAGTGGAAGGCACTGAGAGGGAAGATGCAAAGATACTGGCTATGTTGCGGTGGTCCCGTCGGCGTTCTGGACCTCCATCACTGAGAGCCGTCCATCTGCTACCTTCTCTCCTATCTCTCGTTCACAATGTCCACATCAATGTCGTTCAGTAAGTAAATATCCGTGTGCCGTCCAAGCCCCATCTGGAGGAGAGAGGAAGGAGAGATGGACATTTCATCAGTATAGGAGCACTTAAAGACTTCACAAAGGGTATATATATATATACAGAACCCCAATTCCAATGAAGATGGGACGTTGTCTACAACATAAATAAAAACAAAATACAATGATTTGCAAATCATGTTCAACCTATATTTAATTGAATACACTACAAAGACAAGATATTTAATGTGCAAACTGAAACTTGATTGTTTTTACTAAATAATCATTAACTTAGAATTTTATGGCTGCAACACATTCCAAAAAAGATGGGACATTTGGCAAAAAAAGACTGAGAAAGTTGAGGAATGCTCATCAAACACCTGTTTGGAACATCCCACAGGTGAACAGGCTAATTGGGAACAGGTGGGTGCCATGATTGGGTATAAAAGGAGCTTCCCTGAATTGCTCAGTCATCCACAAGCAAAGATGGGGCGAGGTTCACCTCTTTGTAAACAAGTGCGTGAGAAAATAGTCGAACAGTTTAAGGACAATGTTCCTCAACGTACAATTGCAAGGAATTTAGGGATTTCATCATCTATGGTCCATATCATCAGCAAAAGGTTCAGAGAATCTGGAGAAATCACTGCATGCAAGCGGCAAGGCCGAAAACCAACATTGAATGTCCGTGACCTTCGATCCCTCAGGCGGCACTGCATCAAAAACCGACATCAATGTGTAAAGGATATCACCACATGGGTTCAGGAACACTTCAGAAAACCATCCATACATCCATCCATTTTCTGAGCCGCTTCTCCTCACTAGGGTCGCGGGCGTGCTGGAGCCTATCCCAGCTGTCATCGGGCAGGAGGCGGGTTACACCCTGAACTGGTTTGCCAGCCAATGGCAGGGCGCATACAAACAACCAACCATTCGCACTCACATTCACACCTACGGGCAATTTAGAGTCTCCAATTAATGCATGATGTGGGAGGAAACCGGAGTGCCCGGAGAAAACCCACGCAGGCACGGGGAGAACGTGCAAACTCCACACAGGCGGGACCGGGGATTGAACCCAGGTCCTCAGAACTGTGAGGCTGACGCTCTAACCAGTCGGCCACCGTGCCGTTACTTCAGAAAACCAATGTCAGTAAATACAGTTCGGCGCTAGATCCGTGAGTGCAACTTGAAACTCTACTATGCAAAGCAAAAGCCATTTATCAACAACACCCAGAAACGGCACCGGTTTATCTGGGGCCGAGCTCATTTAAGATGGACTGATGCAAAGTGGAAAAGTGTACTGTGGTCCGACGAGTCCACATTTCAAATTGTTTTGGGAAATTGTGGACGTCGTCCCCTCCGGGGCAAAGAGGAAAAAAACTATCCGGACTGTTACAGACGCAGAGTTCAAAACCCAGCATCTGTGATGGTATGGGGCTGTGTTAGTGCCAATGGCATGGGGAACTTACACATCTGTGAAGGCACCATTAATGCTGAAAGGTACATACAGGTTTCGGAGGAACATATGCTGCCATCCAAGAAATGTCGTTTTCATGGACGCCCCTGGTTATTTCAGCAAGACAATGCCAAACCACATTCTGTACGTTACAACAGCGTGGCTTCATAGTAAAAGAGTGCGGGTACTAGACTGGCCGGCCTGCAGGCCAGACCTGTCTCCAATTGAAAATGTGTGGCACATTATGAAGCATAAAATACGACAACAGAGACCCTGGACTGTTGAACAGCTGAAGCTGTACATCAACCAAGAATGGGAAAGAATTTGACCTACAAAGCTCCAACAATTAGTGTCCTCATTTCCCAACATTTATTGAATGTTGTAAAAGAAAAGGTGATGTAACACAGTTGGTAAACATGAACCTGTCCCAGCTTTTTTGGAACGTGTTGCAGCCATAAAATTGTAAGTGAATGATTATTTGCTAAAAACAATGAATAAACAACATTAAATACCTTGTCTTTATAGTGTATTCATTTAAATATAGGTTGAACATGATTTGCAAATCATTGTATTCTGTTTAACACAATGTCCCAACTTCATTGGAATTGGGGTTTTGTATATATATATATATATATATACACACCTTACTGATTATTAGTGTTATTCAATTTATATGTTGTCATTGTATATGCAACATGTAAATTAAAAGCAAATAAAGCGAACAACACATAAGACCATGTTAACACATTGCACTTGTTGGACCCATCTGTGCATCAGCGAGTCTGCAAAATCAACGTGGCAATTTAAAAAAATAAATAAAATAAATACAAAGGGAGGGTGAATGATCACGAACGACTATGTTGATTTGAATTAGTGATGAGTTGAGGGTGCTCACCTTCAATCATTTAACCATGGAAAGTCCTGCAAAAGAGCATTTTGCACTACATACACTGCTACTGCCCATCATAGATTACTTCTCCACTGTTTCATATCCAGAGTGTGTTATAATAGGCTATTGTGGTGCAATTACAAATAATCAGACTATTTCATAACACTAAAATTAATTAAAATTCAGACATACGACACCAACAATTGCCCATGTATGCAGTTTTTCCGCGTTTATTTTGTACAAATGGTGGGTCTCAGCGAGCAGGAAAGGACAGACTCAGAACAGTACAAACGGGAAAACAAATGTACACAATACTGCATTCATGTTTTTCCTCTGCAATAGACCGAATGTGTATGACCACAAGAGGAGAGAACATATTTTTAAGGAAAAAAAAAAAGAATCACAATGTGTTCATAAGTGGACGTAAGCAGCGACACACTCCACAAACATGATGGACATGTTGCTCCCAAAAAAACATTTTTTCTTTTTTAAATGTCATTCCTTTTAAAACCAGGATGCCGTATATTAATTTTAGAACATTCATTTAAAAAAAAAAAAAAAAAAAAATTTGCCTGGTAAACAAAAAATAATGTGTTTTGTACTTAATATCGTGTTGTTGTTTTTTTCTCAAAAAAACTCTGATCGAATATAAGATTGGGATGATGATGAGCTTTGGTCAGAGATCGAAAACGGTTACATTTCCAGACCGAGCAGGAATGCAGTGGAGAGATGCGTCTTTATCAGTCAACAGTATCAACACATCTCCCACCATCCTCAGTTGTAATGCTCTTTTTGCTTTATAGAATGTAGTACATCAGTGATAGAGCATGGAATCTCCATTGGCTGTTTTAGATTGAAACACTTTGAAGCAATGTAAATATTACTGATAGTTATTCAAAAATAAGTAAAGGGCCAAGCATCTATGATAGCGGAAGTAATAGAATAGTTAAACCAAAGAGACCCTAACATGAGATACTAGCATGAGTTGATAGAGTATATGCTTTTACCTTTGTGTAAAGTTGAATTTAAAGCAAGTGCTGCCTCCGATTCCATCTGAGAACAACACTTTAAAAATACTTTAACAAGTAAATGTTCCCTTTAATTTTCCCACGAGGGTTACATTTGACTTGACCAAGTCACTCAGTCTCCGACGGGCTCCAATTGTAACTTTACTTCAACCATTCTAACCTCTCTAAGGAATTGAAACACACAAAAGAGGATGAAAAAGTCACTTGCGTCATCTCTTCCAATACTTTAAAAAATTTTTTTTACTCCAACATAATCCAATTCAAATCAATTACTCTACACACTTGTACATTTTATAGTGCAGTGATTCCTAACCAGGGTGCTGAAATGATCCAATTTCACTTAATTGGTCTGAAATGTATTTGTTAGAAATGTATTTGTTCATCTATCTATGCTAGTGACATATTGTGAAAGGCAGAATAATTAAATGCTCTTCCATTAGATGGCAGAAGGGACAATAAAACTGTTGCTATTCAGACAACATAATTAGTCAGATGATGATGATGTGGTCAGCAAGTGATTTATTGACTGCATGAGAGTATATCAGCTCTGTTAAATTAAACAGGCCCAGATTTCACACTTCACAGAAGTACACTTGTGAGTAAATTGAAATGAGATCATCATTATTTCAATATTTTGCCGTTCGATTTTTCTTTTGTAAAAT
Organism: Phycodurus eques; assembly: GCF_024500275.1. Taxonomy (NCBI): domain Eukaryota; kingdom Metazoa; phylum Chordata; class Actinopteri; order Syngnathiformes; family Syngnathidae; genus Phycodurus; species Phycodurus eques. The sequence continues at coordinate 14,586,644 of NC_084534.1, forward strand.
TAGTACGCACGGCTCAATAAAGGTTGATTTAAAGGAGGAAACTATTGTTTGCTTGCATCATAGTCTCTTCTAATTCTCCCCCCCCCCCCCCCCCCCAATTATGGGCTTTTCAACTTTTAATGATACAACGTTGGATTAAAATGTGGATACAACATTCATCATAATCATAAAGACAGTGGGAAGAGAGGGGAGAGAGAAAAGGGGGGGGAAAAAAAAAAAAGCACAAATATATTACACGCATTTTTACCAGGGAAGCACAAATGATGTCGATATCATGTTGCCATTCTTTGGCATCAAACTTGATCGTATATGGAAATCTGTCTATACTCTCTTAAAAGGATTTACTTCATAGAGTTGGACTAGTTTATGTGACCTGATGTTGCTCCCATTTGATCTCTTTTACTGAATAATAAGTCAGCACTTGCATGAGAACATACAATTACCTCACAGGCCCTTCCAAAAAGAGGCAGACAAGCTTTTGAACAGCTTTTTCTGACCCCTCCTCAGAACAGAGCCCAAGAATATGTATCAGGACACACAAGGAAGGATCAGTGCAACCACCACTGCATTGATTAATACTTGGACTTGAAATACAAAAGGATGTGATGAAATGTAATCGTATAAGAACAACTGTGCAAATGTTTCACTTCAGTGCATTGGATATGTTACAGCCTTAAAATATCATAACACACCTATGCTGGATATCATTTGGCATAACAACTGAGACTTTTCAGTCTGTTAATATATGGATCAACCTAATGATGCATTAAATGAAAGACAAAAAATAAATCTGACTGAACTATATTGGGCTAATATGAGATAATCGAGGGTACTGATGTAGACCAGGATACCTCGATATATTGTACATTTAACTTAATTTCTAAACTCTCATTCATTTAAGTAGAACTGCAGTAATACAACTGAAACTGCCTGTGAACATTTTGTGCCTCTTTTATTAACTTGAACCAACAACTTTGGTTAATTTAAGCTTGTTGAAACTTTTAAATGCCATCTTCCTCAGTTCGAGCTATTTGCTTTCAGGGCATTTTGCATGACTACTGCAACAATTGATGCAAAAATACTGGCTGAACCTTTTTGTATCACATAATAAAAAAGTGGTAATAATTGTGCTCTGCCATATGTAAGCAAACATGGTGCAAACTGTAAAATCAGTATCCTGAAAGAGATTGTGTTCAACCTTGTCGATTTTCTAATATCATATTCTTACAGAAATGGATTTAGATTGTGGCATGCAAAGTCAAACACTATCCTGATGTCGACTTTACACGAGCACATTCTGATAGCCCGGTGGACACGAGAAAAACACGAATCATTGACGGGAAAACGCTTCGACATGAACTCCAACAGTCCCAGTTGAGTATAGGGCTCAGAGTCTTCAGAGGAAAGAGGAATGCTGCTGGTTACTGTGCTGTTCCTCTCTAGGACTTGCACTCAGACTGTTCCTCTATGAACAGATCAGGTCGATTGCTTACCCTGCTGCCAAAGTCCAGGCAGGAGACCCCCAGGGCAACCAAACAGTGCCACACCTGCACACAAGACAGGAAAGACCGGTCAAGTAACAGAAAAGATGCAGAAGAGATTGTTTTGATCAGTTTGTTTGCATATTACTGTAAAATTTGGTCCATTGATCAGAATCCACACCCACTATATGTACAATGCTGCTTGAACATTTTTTAACCCTCCTGACACGCTCACGCTTTTTTTTTTTAAAAAAACAAACTAACCTCGTTAAACATACATCCAAATCCCAATTTGTAAACCATATCTTCCAAATAGTAGACGCACACAAAGAGATATTTTAATTGAATAAAAAAAACAACTCACCAGGTAGCCTACAAAGCACAAATAGGCGATGGAGAGCAGAGCGGCCAGGATGTAGAGCAGCACGTGGTTTAAAGTCGCCACATAAACCACCACAAAGTACACATTGATGGAACAAACCATAAGGATGACGAGGCCCCCTCCGATCTTCCAAAACCTGAAGGAAAACAATAAGACAACTTTCAGTACCTATGCTAGATATGTACATGGACAATAGGGACAACTAATAAACTATAGCACGGCATTTTTCGGACTACAAGTATCAAAGAGCGGGTCTATTTTCATAGATAAGGCGCACTGGATTATAAGGCGCATTAAGTAAAACAAAACAGTCAGGTAAGTCACTTATACACACACACCATAACATTATGTTGAAGTATAGTAAGTATTACTCCACGAGGCTCCCCACTATGGTAGCCGTAATGCTCAGACAATCCGGCTTCATAGCTTACCAAAGTCATACTAAAATATTTTGACAGATTTCTGAGCGTCGTGTAAAAAATTGGTTCGAGGTCAGTTAGCACAACCAGAATTCATACATAAGGCGCACCGGATAATAGGCGTACTGTCGATTTTTGAGAACATTTAAGGATTTTAAGTGGGTCTGATAGTCCGAAAAAATGCGGTATATTGGCAAAGGTATCACACATTGCCTTTACACCTAAGGGACTAAAAATTAATGGGAAAAAATGAAACAGATGAAAAATTATTCACATACATACATCGGATTATAAACAGTGGGACCTGCTGATTGTCTGCATTGGCCTGGTTGCCACCATGGGATTGGATCTCTTGCTGATCTTCCCCTTACAAACTGTCCAGGCACTGACCTTGAAACAGTTGATCCTTTTGTTTGGGAGGAAGTTAAGTGCTGTTTAGGAGCTAGGCAAGAGCTTGTCTTTCATTTTACATTGTTGGTGTGAGAAAAGACAGATGGGGCTGTTTTCAATCTGTCTTGTTTATTGTGTTGGCATATTTCTCCCTTTGTAGCTTCAATAAACACTGTAAAATGCGTGACTTGATGACAAAGGCCTTACTTGGGAGTGGGAAGAAGTGGAGAATCGAATCACGCTATGTTTTGGGGTTCTCCTAGACCCGGAACGTAACACCGGCTTGTTAACAAGACTCTTTTCTGTGATGGCTCAAATCTACAATACATTTTTTGGTCTGTTTTGTTCTACTTTAATGGCTGACATATTTCGAAGGGACAGTAAATTTAAACTGTTATACAAGCTGTACACTGACTATTTTACATTTTAGCAAAGTGTCATTTCTTCAGTGTTGTAGCATGAAAAAATAAAAAAATATAAAAATGTGAGAGCCGTTCTCACTTTTGTGAGATACTGCACTTGTTTATTCTACATCACAAGATTCAGGAGGAACTATGGGGTCCGACTGATTAACTCAAAGGTACAGTATGTCAATACTTTTGTCAACAGAGTATCGGTATGTTCACTTCGTAGATAGTCATTTTGCTTACAAGCCATTCGCAAAGTCGTTCATGATGGACGTCAGGCTGGTGAAGGTCAAAATTGGGATCAAGGCAAAAGGAAGCTAAGGGACGACAAGAAGAATTGATTGTACACATCCTCTACCAAACTACCTCAAAGCAGCCAACATGTACTTAAAAAAATGTAAATACAACACTTTTTGCAAGCGTTTTAAAATGAGTCACTGTCTGACCTGCATGCTTTGTAGTACATTAAGGAAGTCGTTCATCCCTGTCAGATGCTGCACGTCTTGAAAAATGGCAACCAGGAGTGTTGGTGTGATAGCGATGGAGCGGGTGAGGAGCACCCGCGCAAATCGAGACCACCGCAGGTTTAAGAAACCCTTACCAAATAGTAAGGAAAAAAACATAAGCACATTGCATTTCTTTGTTTCAATCTACATTGTCAACAACCACACAAATATACCTCCATAACAAATTGGCCAGAGTAGGTGCCTGTCATGGTGGAGCTCTGCCCTGCTGCAAGGATGCCGATGGCCCAGATGTACAACGCAGCGGGGCCAAAGAAACAGCCAAGAACCACACCCTGAAAAGTAAGTATTGCATTTTAAAAAAAGTATTTTTCACAATGCACTCGCCCTTGTTAAAAAAAAATACACTCAGTAAGTTTGGTGTGTGCAATGGCATCTTTACATCGTTGTATGCATCTCAATTAAATCCATAGATACAATTAAGTGTACACCCGTGGTGACATTTATTAACCTTCAACAGCAACAGTTCGGTATTACCTTTTGATAGCCCTTTTGGCAACTTGCTGATATTTTATTTTGGGGCTGGGGTCGACACAGATCTCTATCTCGAAGCTCCGCCGGCACCATATTTCAAGCTATCTTCCTGTATATTCCATACAGACATATATATCCACATACACCTCTATGCCTCTGTATTGAAACACAACACCCTTCAGTGTATTAGCACAATTAGTAGAAAGGTGGTATTGCAGGTAACAGGAAGTAAGGCAGTCAGCTATAGTCAGTGGGAATGGGAATATAGCGTCTTGCCTAGAATCTTCCGATTGTTACTGTCCATGACCGAGATTTGAACTGAAATGTTTTCTAGGTCCCAACACAGTTGTGTTACCACTAAGCCGTCTAAGCATCTCCTGGACTCAATCGCAGGGTAAGTCATTTATAACTACCAAGTGGTGGCATACTGTTACCCTAGCACTGCTCGTTGGAACGGACTCACTGGTGGCTGTAGACTCAAGGTCATATTAAGATGTTGGAAAACTAATTTCTTTGAAAATTCAAGAATAACATCAACAGAAACAACATTGGCCGCCCGAGATGGGCTCTTTGTGGGCTGGCGAGTGATGGATGTATCGTTTTATTAATGGGCCTTTAGTTCACTCATACTCACCTGAGGCGCACTCTTAGCAGGCATACGATGCGGACAAACCAAGGATCAACCAACCGACTCAATGAATACTGTCTTTATTTATTTATTTTAAATCCCCCCCCCCCTTGTTTTTGCGTCCCGCCGAGGGATTGGGTGGGGATAGACATCCAATTACCCGATTATTAGGCATCCATCTATCCATTTTCCATCCCGCTTGTCCTACCTTGGGTCGCAAGCATTCCAGACCCTATCCCAGCTGACTCTGGGCGAGAGGCGGGGTACACCCTTAACTGGTCGCTAGCCAATTGCAGGGCACACATACAGTGTACACAAACAACCATTCACACTCACGGACGATTTAGAGTCTTCAATTAACCTACTATGCATGATTTTGGAATGTGGGAGGAAACGGGAGTACCCAGAGAAGGAGCCACACAGGCATGGGGAGAACATGCAAACTCATACCCGATTATTAGTTTTAAAAAAAAAACTACAAAAGACCATGTAACATGTAAAAGAGAAGAGACCATATAATAATCCAGTTATAACAGACATTACCTCTCCAAAGAGTTACCTATTCAATTGTATTAATTGTTCATATTTGGCCCCGTAATTAAACTTCTAAAACATACCACAACAAGTTGACAAGTTGACGTACCCCTTTGTAGATATCAACCTCCAGTGTTTCATTGTTGAGAGGGAATAGACCTTGGTGAGGGATGCTGGTTGCATTGCACTCATTGTGCTGCGAGCAGAAAATAAAGATGAGTACTATATTGTACTTGACTGTGATTGCTCAAGCACTCCAGTATACCCACCACGTCCATGTTAGTCTTATTGTAGAAGGCCTGGGCAAAGACGGCTACAACAAAAACGTTGATGAGGAACGAGATGAAGAGGGCGATGGTTGACTCAATGAAGAAATACTTGTTGGCTTCCTTTATTTCTTTCTTACTTTGACGGTCGATATCACGAGACTGGTGCATGAAGAATGGAATGAGTTAATAGTATTTATTACTTTCACACACCAATCATTCAAAATCCTCTAAGCACGGACATCAGCAGAGTTCCCAATAATGTAACATTTCCAATACTGTGTCTGTACCTGTACTATCATACATTTACCAGACAGTTCATTGGAACACCGAGACAATCTAAAGATACAATGGCATTTTTACTGACACTTTCAGTATGGTAATTGTTGAAAATTATTCTAGTTTGCAGTGGCGTGAAACTACTCTTCATAACAGAGTGATGTTTCTATAATATTGCCCCTTCTCAAGGAGCTAAAAAAGGTAACCAAAAATGAATGTAAACATACACATTAAAATACCACTGACAGTAAATTTAAAAATGTGGCATTATTTTTGCAAAGGCAGAATTTTTCATACAGCTCTTGTATTGGACCTCAGACTGTGCAAGTTTACTTACTAAAAAGTAAACTACAGTATATTAATATAGCAACATGGTTAATGGTAATCTGAATAAAATGAAAGGTTTAAAAAAATAATAATAATACTCTCGCTACTACTCCTCTGACTACTCATTGTATTTACAGTGAACCCCCGCTATTCATAAAGGTTAGGGATAGAGCACTTCGAATAACGAAAATCTGACGGCCCTTCTAAAAAGGTTTGCAATTGCCTTTAACTGCAACAAAATGTCAGTGAACCCCAACTAATGTCTAAGTATGTGTGTGTGTGTACTCTGTTTCAACTCACTTGAACATACTTCATTGACACCAAAATGCCACTTAATGCCTGGCACCAAAGCAATACTGTTAATGCGTTGGTCTGAGCATGAAAACGGCAAACTGGCGAATTTTTCAGTGAACAACAGATGATAGGTTCCCAAAAATGGAAAAAAAAAAAAATAGCTCTGTGAGTAGGTGAATGCCGAACTGTGAATATGCGAGGGTTCAATGTATTTACCCAATTACTTTATAAATTATTCATATTTGACCAAAATAATTCTCACTTTGACCAGAGCTGAGTGCAGGTAGATGTTGTGCGGCATGATGACAGCGCCTACGATGCCAACAGCCTGCACCAGTTGTGTGGGCCCACATCCGGCACAGTATGGCACAAACATCCCCTTCAGGACCTCCCCCTGATTTGGCTTCACAAGCACGTACTACAGAGAAAAAAAAAAGCATAGAGTCTAACTATTCCTCCGTTGAATAACGTAGGGAGAAAGACAGAAGAAATGTTACCTCGTAACCAAAACTTATAGCCATTACAGTTATAAGAAAGCCAAAGAAAGCTTCAAGTTTCCTCAGGCCTACAAAAGGGATAATAAGATGATGTCAACACTGAGGGGAGACTCTACCGATAGCTTGGATTAAAAAAATCATCACATACACACCATATTTGTCCAAAAAGAGGAACACAAATGTATCTGTGATGGTAATGAGTACTCCAGCCCATAAGGGAATCCTGCAGGAAGAAGGAAAAGGAAGAATGTGTTCAACTATGATAGAAATGTTTAACTTTCTTGAAGTAGTATTAAGGATACGATCGTTAAGGTACCTGCCCACAGAGAGAAGATTGAGCGCTATTGCACATCCAATCACCTCCTGCATGTCTGAGCCAATAATCGCCAACTCCACCATTATCCATAGGATGATTCGCGGCACCTGCAGGAAAATGTGGATTTTTTTTTATTGTATTATAGAAAGGGGGGGAAGAAAAAAAAATAAAAAATAAAAAAAATAAAAAAAAAACATTAGCATCTTCAGAATTCTTCAGAAATCTTAAATAGCAGATTTTGCCATAGACAGAAATTACATTCACTCTGACTGAGACCAAAGACATAACATCTGTAAAGCTGAAGTTTTCGTTTGAGTTAAAGTGAATGTTCTGCTGTTTTTATTATATATTAGTAGGAGAAAATAATTTAATATGTCGTCTATTTTTTTGTATTGGCTACTGTATGAGTAAATAGGTCACACAATCTGTGCCTGGATTTTCAAGTTGGCATTGTTATAAAAAGATGTTATGGAGTGTGGACGCTCACAATGGAATATTGCCGGTTGCAGACTTCCGCCAGGTGCATCCCTGTGACGACGCCGAGACGTGCTGCCAACCTCTGCAGCAGCAGCCCAATAATGGTGGCTCCTAACAACACCCATAAGAGCTAAGGATGAGAGACAAGATCCGCAGGAGATTCATTGGATGGAGTTAGGAGTGACTGAATTTCCACCGGCACCCTGTAGGTTAATGGCACCGGTGGCAGACATTGTTAACCCTGGCTTCTTTGGAGGAACGCTCATATTTGTTTGGAAAAGTTTTAAGCCAGGTGCCCTTCCTGACACAACCCTGTGCATTTTTCTGGCCTTGGGACGGACCTGCAGTTTGCACTGGCTTGTGCCCCACCCCTAGGGTTGCATTAGGAGTGCGCAATGTGACCTGAAAATAAAACCTCAGATTTTCTTCACAAAATCCATATTTTAAACTTCACTAAATTGATAAAATTGTTTAATTGCACAGTCACAGATGGAATAGTATTTTAACTAACGAATATAAAATGAACAGCAAAAATTTATGCTTTTGTTTCAAACAATGTGGTACATGACAGGTGGCTTTCAAATCTTGAAACAGTGATGATAGTTACTTAACCCGGCCAACCCATCCACTGTATGTTGAAACATCATGTACAAAAACATGTAATGACGAAACAGCCACTTAAATAACAACACACAAATAGCTAAAATACTGTATGTATTTGTGACATTAAGTACTCACCTTAAATCCAGCTTTAGCTCCAGACTGCAAGTCAGATTCAATGTTTCCTGGATCTAAGTAAGCGATGCTCATCAAAAACCCGGGTCCAGTGAACGCCCAGAGTTTCCTAAAACTGAACACCTGAATGAAATACAAGTGAACAGCACAGGTGACTATTGTCCTTTAATTTCCCTGCAAAGTAAAACCTTAATTAAGTACCATTCATCTTACTTTATACTTAAAAGATGTCAACTACGCTCCTAGAATCACACACCAAGGATCACTGCATATAGAAAACCTATGAGAAAGGCCTCTGTTTTATGAGTGGTGGTCAGTCAGTACCTGATTGACACTTTCGGGAATGGCCACCTTCTCTTTAAAGTATGTGGAGAAGGGCTGATCTAAGTCAGCGGGGGAGGACGGAGGTGAGATGGAGTTGTACTGGTTGGTCTGAATGTCCCCGTTGTCATGAGGGGAACCCTCTAAAAAACACACAGAAAACAGGGGGGGGGGGGGAAAAAAGCAGGGCTGTAACAAAGAATCAAATAATTCGATTATGAAAGCAAAAGTCAAAGCAAAACCTCTGGCTCAGAGCTTCGCAGCGATCATTTTTTCCACATGGACTAATGTTACTGCAGAGTCACGCATCACTCCATGTTGAAATAAGTAGGGAGTGATGGCAGTGAGCAAAGAGAGCATAAAAGACAGAGACTGTCCAAAGTTTGGGTTTATTTCACCCTTAAAAAAAGAAAACAAAACGGAGTGCATCTACTCTACTGTAAAGGAGAATTAACTGACGTACCACAACAGCACGTCTACAATCGCAGACACACTGTACTCATGTTAGCTTATTTAATCATTGAATATAGCCTACTACCGCTGGTTAGAACCGATTGCAATGCCCGCACAAGTGGTCAAGGATAGACACAGTTACCTGTGCACTTTTAATCGCTTTACTGAACAAAACAACAAAATAAATATGTGCCGCACAAGATTTATAAATAAACTGCTACGGCCATAACTGACACCCACGCACTCAACAGTCAACGTAGCGTGGTTAACTGCTGGCTGTTAACCGGTTAGCTGGTTAACAGCCAGCCGCTAACCTGATCGCAAAACAGTCAACTTTACTCTCTCATATGATGACTCTTATGCTACTCATAAGGCCAGTCCCCACCTTTTGAAGCTACACACATTTGGCGTTCATATCTCTCCATTAACTAGTTGCTTTAACGAGCAGAAGCAGCCATTGTAAAATGAACTACAAGGGGAAAGTTATTCATGTCCATTGAAAAGCTTCAGAGGTAATTATCTCGTTTAGTTCCACTTTTCCTGATTTAGTTTATTGATGGATGTATTTATATAAAGGACAGCCCCCCCCCGAGATGGATTATTTCATTTTCGAGGGGACCCTTACAATACATAAATGTAATCAAAAATCATAAATAAAGGTCATTTCAGAACATAATACAAAAACATTTACAGTAAGTTCCTTCATCACCGACCACTACTGGCCCCAAACGCTAATGTGGACTTCATTGACTTCAAATGTCAAAACATCCTGACATTAAACAAAAAAGAATTCCCTGGAAAGACTGAGTGGCAAAGAAACGTGTGCCAACATACCACCATGTGTAGACAAATAAAGCAAACTGAACTTTAGCCACAACATCTCTCATGACGCAATAAAGATCACTAAATGAACTGTCAAAATTGGACCCAAATAAATAAATAAATAAAATCAACTTTTTTTGATCAACGGTTTGTTATCAACTCCCGAAAAAAAAGTATTCTATTTCCATGTCATTCCATGGCATGTAAATCTATTTTCATATGACGGCATAAAAATCTAAAACACTGTTTTAACCCCTTGTGGCAGATGACAACATTGACAGTGCATTAGTAATACCGTTCTAATGTCAAAGTAGGTAGGTGTGTGTGCGCGTTGCTCATATTTCTGTTGTTGTAATCGGTTACCTTGGAGGAGGTCTCCATCCTGCTGGGCCTTCATCGGGGCAGGCCAACAGATTCCTGAGAACTTGAGGGATGACTTTCAGCCTCCTAACAAAAAGAACAAAACAGTCGCAATATTTTACCTAAGACTGCAAGATTTAGAGAAAATACTTGTTTTGTCTTATACATTTTCTGAGAACAAATCCTCTGACTACGTTGAAATTGTGGCGTTGAAAATGTAGTGTTTTGTGGTAAAATTGAGCTCAGCATTTTCATTGTTTTTGGTGGTTGTTACAGGAATGGGGGATATGCGTGCTTGACTTTTTGTAAATGATATCCGATTGATGCAAAAGAGAAAGCAGTCATTGGGATAAATCCACAATTGCAACATCTTAGATGAATTCAATCTTTTCACTTCCAGTAAGAGACATAAATCGAAAATAAAAGCATCTTCTTTAAACACGATTGGGCAAAAGGGGAACTGTTAAAGGCAAAGGTTTTTCTTCCACTTTCATACAACCTCCCACCTCCCCCTTTCTCCACTCTACACAGCATAACTTTGAAGTCAGCATTCCAAGGATGAAATGCCAACCTTGAAACACTAAACTTTTCGCTAACACAGACTGAGCACATGACTGTCAGATCATGTGGCAAGTGACACAAAACCACTTCTCTCCCAAGTCAAACTTTCACTTCCTCCGCAATCAATGTCATATATGTGGCTCTGTTTGACATTGTTTGCAACAACAGTATAGTTTTGAGAGTAATTTATTTTAGTAAACAAGCAACGACATCATGACAGGATTACCATTGTCTTTCTACCATTTCTTTCACCTCTGTGAGATTAGGAAGTATATATTGTCAGTGCTGGCAAAGAGGCGTGATGAAGACCATAGAAACGGAAATTATACTTGCTGCGATGTAGGAAAACGATACACCTGGCTCAAGTGAACAATAATTTGACAATCAAAATAGACAACCACCCTTCACTTGAGGAGGTTCAGCTCGAGAAATGTAGTGCTTTGAATGATCAACCTTGTGGCGTCTATAGGCAATTATAAATCTTTTGGGGGAGGCGTCAAATAGAGATTTTCGCAATTCGCAGCAGGGCTCAGTCCTTATTATATAGTGTATAATGTTATTTTTGGTGGAAAACAATGAATTTTGAAAACTGAACAGGTCAACTAGCATGCTTGAAGGGATTATGTTTGAATTTAAGAGGCTCCATCATACATCCAATCATTTTAATAGTTGATGACTGGTCACGTGGTGCAGTCATTCCATGAGGCCAGTTGGCCACACAAGTTCACATGATCCTAGTGAAATCCCCTCAAAGAAATTCCCTCAATAGACTGATCATAACATCCTTTAGTAAACAACAGAAGCAAATACACATGTATTTGAATTTAAGGAATGTGTTGCAACTTCTGCATATGCTTGGAAGGACCAAGAGTTTTTATTAGAGGATATTTAAATGTAACACGTTATCTTGTTTGCACTACAGCGACATTCTAATCGGACTAAAGGTATGTCTTATGTCATCCACTAGATTCCAGTCTCGAACATACTGTGTTGTGTCAAACAACCTTCCGCTTCTTATGTTAGCAGCATTTAAGTAATTGACTACATTCTTGCAAATGTTGTGCCGATCACTATAGCAAGGAGAAATTTGAGTGTGACAAAAAATGAAAAAAAAAAACAACAACTGGAAAATAATGCTGTAAGTTAAGAATATCTAAGGAGCGTTTGATTGTTTTAATGTACTGTATAAACATTAGACTGGCTTAGAGCTTCTTATACTTGTATGACAGTTGTATGATTATTCTTATGGTGTTTTACTCTTTCATTGTTTTAAGATTCCCCCATGACCCTTCAAAGATCAAAAGGTGCATGTTGCTGTGGGAAAGTGTGCAAACACAGACAGTTCTCGCGGCTGTTCCCACTATTCCATATATAGTAAACACTTTAATGCTATGTACAGATTCACATTTCCCTTCATTTAACACACACCAGGAAATCTAAAATCAATTTTAGTAGCCGCAGGTCAAATTTCCTAAAGAACAGCCTTAGTGTACACAAACTTTGAAGCACCTATACAATCTGCAATTCTAAAAATTCTACATTTTTGAATATTTTCATTTTTGTGTATTTTGAGTCACTTTAGGTAATGTCTCGGGATGCACGATAACTATCGGGACTGATAATTAGCAGCACCAACACTCCCCCCTGCCCTCTTTGCCAAACCACAAATTATAATGTCTTTTAAAAAACATGAATATTGGAACCTGTGTATTATTTCAATATCTTAATATAATTGCACAGTAACAAGGTACATTTATAAAAGGCATCTCATATCACTCTCATTGTACTTTTGTATTGCGACAATAAAAAGACATAAACCACAATTATATACAATATACATAAGTAGGGTTCCCCACTCCAGCTTTCCATTAGTTTGAGGGGGTTTTAGCATGGAAAGTTTTGAAGACCCTTGATATAAACATTAAAATATATATAGATTGGTTATTGGTTTGGACAGGCAGCAAGATTTCAGTTATCAATATCGTTGGAAAAAAAATAGTTACCGTGGATCCCTAGTAATGTCAACAAATTTCATGGTCAACGACTACTCTTCAGGGTATTGCTGTCAAATGTTAAAACGGCTCAAATTTAACTTGAACAGTACATAAGGGTGAAAATATTGCTTGTGCAGTTAATTCAGCTTTCATGATGGTGACAGTTTGGATTCTGGAAGAACCTAGTACAAAAAAAGTTGATCTCAAAGGGAATTGCTGTTTTGAATGTCATTGGTCAATCAGTGTTACAGAGTACATACATTGCGTACTTGGAGGTACTAATTGTATGCCATTTATCAGGACAATATCAAATTACAGCAAATAAGTTTCTAGATGTGAAAGAGCAGCAACTTTGAGATAAGAAACTTTATCAGCACTTGGCAGCTTTTACAATCACAAGTGCACATCTGTGACAACTCCCAAACGAACAAGTGGCGTCAAATGTTAGAACAGTGCAGTCCCAGAAGCTCAAGTGCATTTCTTACTCAATGCAACATAGGAATCGAAGTGTTGTTAACCTTGGCAAAATGGGAGAATATGAGAGAAACCATTACATTTGGGTAGCGTTCTTGTTAACATACAAAGGTGCACCTAAAGTCATTTAGAAGCAATATTTTCTGTCTCTGGGTTAATATGTCTTGGGCGTGCCCTGCCTTAAATTTAAATTGGCTTGTTGCAGAACCACCTCAACAATGCAGTGTCATTAAATACAGACTGTTGCCTTGTAATCGAAAGGTGTTATTGGTAGGCTTTTATTTCCATCCTTCCCGGAAACGTTACCAATAAGAAATACTTGGAAATTTTTGGCAAAAGGGGGAAAACTGGTTCATCGCGGTATCAACAGAGTGACTAGTGATGACGCAGGTTTGGTGTAATGGTGATACACAGATTCCACTGTAACTTCAGCAGTGATTGCAAACCTGTCAAGTAACAAGCTGTACAAAAGAGGTATGCCCAAAAAAAGACTGGTCAGATTACAGTATGAAAATGTGACGATGATGACGATATTACCTTTTTGTCTTTTCTTTTTTTTAAGTTTGCAGTGTTTTTAAGAGTTATTGTTATCAAAAAGTGTAACTTTCTCGTTCTAATGGCATGCATTTACCAACATAGCAGGATGAGAAAACTAAAATAAAAAATAAAAAACAACATGCCCAAATGTCTTTTTTGTACAAATTTTAAAGCCAACCAACCGTATATATATTTTGTTTAAAATCCAAGGTGGGTTGACAAAGTAGCCACTAGTATAAAACATACCAGCTAACACATGCTACATGCTAGCTTCCTAGATTATATCGCTTAAAGTGACATTTACCAAAGTATTTCAAACAACCTTACCTGATTAAAATGTCGGGAAGAGCCAATAATACTGTACTTCGGCAATGGAGTCCGATTGCCAAAACACACCATGGGTAAAAATGTAAGGTCAGTTAATGTTATCAGGTTAAAGTCGAGCACATCCGCGTTTTATCGAATCTTTCCATGTCAACCTTCCGTTCAAGAGTCACCACGCATGCTCATAAAACGCACGCCGCTCTGATTGGTCAATGAGTAAACTTATTTGTTAATTACCCCTGACTTTTGTCTGCCAGGTAAAAAAGACATTGGCTGTTTTAGCCGTAGACCAATATACATAGATACTGTCTCTGCTGCTGAGTCGTACGTCTAGGTCACTTCCATAGCTGATGTTGCAAAGTGGAAATGAACCGTTCTTCTGTCAACGCGAGATCTCGTGGGATTGAGACGGAATAATTACTTTTCCTTGTATTTGACCTTTCTAGCATCTTTGTGCGAACAGAATTTGCCTACTTTGACACTCAAATGCTATGAAAGCGTAATGAATAATAATTTTCCTCCAGTTATTGCCAGTATCCATCCATCCATCCATTTTCTACACCTATACTCGGATCTTATCCTAGCTGATTGTCATTATTAATAGTTAAATTGATATAATTTACGGAATATACGAACAATTCAAGGGCATATCGACACTAGGAACCAGGCAAGCATCTCTCTAACAACTAGTTAGCATTTTACAGTTCTTCCCAGCGAGACTCCAACCAAGGCCCTCCAACTCTGTAACCCAAGTCCCTACAGATGAGCTGCTCATGAAATAAAACACTCACAGAAACATTAGAAAAACACATACTGTCTGTTTATATGGGGCTTACCTATATCCTAAAGGAGGAAATATTTATAATCATTGGGTTACAAGAGACATACATTATTTTGGTGCTATAGCAATCAGTTTCCCAAATATATTAATGTGTATATATTTGGGAATAAAAATGTATAATCATCATGAAATGTTTATAATCTATATAGGAGGTTAGCACCAAACCATCATGTTGTTTACAGCTACCAATGTGTGCAACACTGTTGCCGTCGTCATAAATATTAAAATTTATTGTGCTCCATGTCTAGTAGAAAGATATTGTTCTGGCGTTATCTGGTAGCATCTTGGTGTCAATCAACTATATTTACCTGAGGGGAGGAGCTTCATTTAGTCAGGCCAAAACTTTGTTTAACATAAACAAAAGTGCGTTGCTGCCATCTGGTGGGATCTATAGGCAATTAAAAACATTTTTGGGCGCTTTATATATGGGACTAAACATTATAGTAATAATCCGATTATAAATTACATACATTGTTTTGGGGTTCCATCTGTTTCCCAAATATATAAACGTGAGTGTGAATGGGTGAACAGGAGGTATGAAATTTGTACATGTTGTACAAAGACGCATTATGATGTTTAGTCCATGTACAGTCCTTGCATTTTGTACAGTACATATGTTTATGGTTTTGGCTTGTCACTGACACCACTGCAATGTTGGAGCTGGCAAGAGGGTCACAGATTAATTTATTGGTAGATAAAGCACTACCTTCAATTTATGATTGTTTTTGACAGTGTTACAAAGTCGGTATTTATTTATTTTTTTAATTAATTCGATTTTATTTTTTTTACACAACCAAGCCGTCTTGTTGGGACTTCTCGCGAGACCTTTGCCCACACTGGACACCACAAATGTACTCGCCTGTCGCTAACGAGGCTAACGAGCTGCTACTGAGGAACATGTATACACACACGGTGTGAATGAAAGCGTGAACAGGAGACTTGAGGAATGGAGTGTAGAGATATCAAGGACCAGGTACGTGAAAAGCATTGTGATAAATAAAATATAGGTTGTTTCCTAACTTTGAAATGGTCTTTGCAATTGGTTGACTTGGCGACATGTCAAGCAAAGTTTGCTAACGGGCATCCGGCTATATTTGAACAACCACGTTTACGTTTCTGTTTGTCGTGCAACTGAACTTTTTGGTTTGTGCTTTTGTAAAGTCGGAACAAACATGCTTTTAATAGCACATCGTTTATACGATTCACCGCTATTAACTTGACACTTTCGTTATTTTAAAAAAATTATGAGCCTCTGAACACAATATTGGAATTTTATATAATAATTATAAGTAAACCTAAATAGTCAAAAACAAAAGTCTTATGGGGCTTAAAGTATCAAACTAACTTTGGAAAGTGAATACAGTATGAAGCATCTGCTCAGACTGATGTCGTTTTTGGGAGCATTCGCCCAATGGTCACGTGGTGCCTCGGTTGGCAGAAAACCGGTTCAACCCAACGGCCGACCGAGAGTTATCGAGTTCACGCATATTTTCGTTAATTAATAAATGGTAGTGTCGTATTGCCTTACGGGCTATACAGTGGAACCAATACTTACTAATGGTGGCTGGATCGATACAATTATCGATAGTATCAGAATCCTCTTTATTTGCCAAGTATGTCCAAAAAACACACAAGGAATTTGTCTCCGGAAGTTGGAGCCGCTCTTGTACGACAACAGAAAGTCAATTGACAGAGAACACTTTTGAGACATTAAGACATTCAAAAACAGCCACAGAGCAATAAAGGGTTGCTAGTTATCTGGTAATGCCGATACACTTTTTATTTATTTTATTTTTTTTTACAATTGTGCAGAAAGATGCAGAGTCCTCTAGCACTTAGAGCAGTTTGAATGACTAATATAGCAATAGTCCGGTGCAATGACCATTGTGCAAAGGGCGCCGAGATCGATACCAAGTCAGTATTGGTATCGGATCGATACGAACCTGAAAATATCGGTACAGTAGTTTCAGTTTCGCTTGCTCTTGCACTGCTTAGGTTCTGTCAAGCAAACCCCTCTTGGGTTTTGAACAGTGATGCCGGTAACATGTTACAAAGTAACAAAAATACAAAGTAACGCAGACTTTTGAAGTAACAAGCAAAGTAATGCGTTACTTTCCCCGGGAGAGTAATCAGACTATAGATACTTTTTCAAACAGCAATAGTTACTTTTGAATCGTCAATGTCTTGCACTAAGTACTGATTTGTGGCTGCTGGTGAGTTGAAAAATCGCAGTGCAGCCATTCATAGCATTTAACCGTTAACACATACCACTAATTTCTCAATAAGTGGCAGAAAGTGATTGGGAGGTGATTGTTAATTCTACAGTGCACAGTGACGGTGCAGTACCATAAGAAAAGAAATGCACGTTTTCACTATTGCCACAGTATTCATTATTTTCCTTTGTAAAAAGTGTATTTGATTGATGTTACTTTTTTATTTACACATTAAGAATAGTTTTACTGTCGTGCTAAGCGCGCAATGCATTGTGGGTTAACAGCTGACGTCACGTAAGTAAGTGCTTCTCAATCAAACCGCCTCTCACTTTCACGTTTATGTACACAAACGCACGCACGCACACACCGTTGCCTTCATGGACCACAATCGGCATCTATCAGTTAAGTCTTGAGAGAAGTGTACTGAGACTGGTGTGCTTGTTTACGTTTAGGTACTTACTGCACTGTGTTGTCATGTCAAGTCTGCACTAAATTGCCGATTTAATTTGGCTTCAACTACACTAATAAGTTATTGGTTCATATTGATGACATCATTCTGTAACTTGTGTGGTGTAGATTACCAAGTAATGGGTACAGTTAAGATGATGCTTTTTTTTGTACTGTGGATAAGTGGTATTCCTGCCACTTGGCAGCTGCTGAAAGTAACTAAAAAGTTTTTTTTTTTTAACTTAGTTACTTTCGAAATCAAGTAATCAGTAAAGTACCTGTTACTTTTTCAAGGTAACTGTGGCAACACTGGTTTTGAAGTTGTTCTGTTACGTGACTTAGCAGCGCAAACCAAATAACCAAGCAAGCCGCTGGTTTGGGTGCGTCCGCCCACCTGCACACACATAACACATGCAACCACGGACATTTTACTACTTTATTAACCCCCCAGTACTGCAGTGGGTTGTCTTCTCAAGCAGTTGTGGTGTCTCGCTGATATGTATCTGAATGAATAAAAATAAAATACAATAGTAATGTCAGGCTGGTAAAGTGATATCGGTGTCGTAGTATCGGAGAAGTATGAGTACAGTCAGTATCGATATCGATGCATTCCTAGTTATGTAGCTTATGTTTTTTCATCATATTTAAATCTGAACAATTATCTCTTGATGTAGGGCAATATAATTAGTTTATGTTCTCCATAAGATTTTGGTGCTTACTGGTTAATACGTGGCTTTCCAGGCCTTAGTCAAACAATTCTTTTCTGGTTTGTAATAATCCATGGATCATTTCTACTCCCTTATGGTTTTGAATTTGTGTTTTCTCAAGTTTATTGTTTTTTTTTGTTTTTGTTTCAGTGTCCTTTGGTCCAAGCAATTTTCAGCCGAAGTACTGAAGAAGTGACATTTTTGTTAAGCCATAAAGAAGATGTCAATTCATTGGTAATATTTTTTCACTATTATGATGGGGTTTTTTTGGATAGAATTTTCCAATATTTGTTGGGTTAATGCTTCCATAATATTTTTCACAGGACCATGAACAAAGCACACCACTTCATGCTGCTGCCTACCTTGGTGACATTCATATTATGGAACTACTTATCACTGCAGGTAAAGTTAGAAATATTGAGAATCCCTAAATCACCTTAAAAACAAACCATAAAGCCATTTTTACGCTTTCTAACAGGTGCCAATGTCAACGCTAACGACCATGGTTTGCTGACTCCTTTACATCGAGCAGCTGCCTCCAGAAATGAAGTATGTGCTTTCTTTTCATTTGAACATTTCAAGAAACACAGTGCACAGATTGTTTTATTTGACTTCCCTTGATATTTTTTCTTCTTTTCAGAGGGCTGTAGAGCTGCTCCTAAGGCACGGTGCAGAGATCAACACACGGGACAAATTCTGGCACACACCACTACACATGGCTGCGGCAAACTGGGCTACAGGCTGTGCCAAATCGCTGATACCGCTTGTGTGCAGCCTGGATGTTTATGACCGCTCAGGAAGAACACCTTTGCATCACGCAGCACACAGTGGCCATGGAGAGGTACAATTGCCTAAAGATATTCATGGGTCTGTGCTTGTTGATTGTTGGGGCTTTTAAATTTCTTTCATTGTCGAAAGTACATTTTTCCATTTCGAACTGTAAGACAGTTGCTTACTTTCTACAGATGGTGAACTTGCTTCTCAGGAAAGGTGCCAACACGAGCGGCAAAGACAAAAAGGAAAGGCAGCCTATCCACTGGGCTGCATATCTTGGTAAGTGGTGGTGGTGGTGGTGTTGACTGAAAATTTGTGAGAGAATGCGGAAAAACTTTGTTGTTTGTTTTGTTTAAATGTATTGACACATTTACAACTACTGCATCCTAATCACCAGACATATTAATTACAAAAAACTCACTCTTAAAGGTATTTTCTTCTCAAATGAAAAATCTGAGACTTTCTGGAAGGAAATTCTGGAAACCTTCCTGTGACTCTTTAAACACAAAGGTTACTGTAGTCCCAGCAACTATTAATAAAGCTGTGTGCAGTACAACTCTCGCCTGCAGGGGTGTTTATTTCCCCCTGGTAACAACGTGATTCTAAGTGAACAGCTCAGTTTGTGTGTATCCACTTCTGTTAAGTCACTTACCACTCTGTTGCTTATCACTTCCTCACTCTAAAGTAGATAAGAGCAGGCAGCTATATGTTGCCCAGGAATGTAAATAATAAACTCGGTGCAGTGTGAGCATAAATAAAATCACCTGAGAAGTTTATTATGTTCACAATTTATCAGCTAATAGATAGAAACTAAATGTAAACATGGACTCTTATTTTGAGTGTACAGTGTATTTATTGTCTTAATTAAAAATCTGAAACCACAGACACATGGCATATACATTGAATGATTTACAACGGTGGTTAGTGCGGTTTACAAAAAAATGAGATGTGATTGAAATATTGTGGCAGATGTGTGATACATATTGTAATCCCCTCCAGGACATTTGGATGTCGTGAAGATACTGGTATCTCAAAGTGCCGATGTGACATGCAAAGACAAACGTGGCTACACACCGCTCCATGCTGCAGCAATCAGTGGACATTTAGGTGTGGTCAAATATCTACTGGTACTAGGAGTGGAGGTATGGTTTCCTATTTGTATACTGAAAATATGTTTTAAAAAGTAAAACAATGTGTTAGATTTTTTTCCAAGGTAGGCCGGAAGACTATATTGTGCATATGTGTGAATGGGTGTTTGTCTATGTACCGTATTTTCGCAACCGTAAGGCGCACCACATTAAAAGGTGCAGTCTCAGTTACGTGGTCTATTTCTGTATTTAACACATGCATAAGGCGCACGTATTATTGGGTGCAGGCATGGTAAAACATACGCTAGCTTAAAACATACAGTAGCATGCATGCATGCATGCATGCTAAATCATATGGTAGCATGCATGCTAGTGTATGTTTTTAAAAAGGCAAATAAGGAAACAATCTTGTCTTTTGTAGTTTTAATATCTTTGCAAAGAGAGAGAGAGAGAGAGAGAGTCAAGAAAGGTTACAGTTGCTTCGGGTCTCTGCCTGTCTTTGAAGAACACGGAAGAGCACAGCACTGTTAAACTAAAATGGGAGGGAAATGAGGAAAGACGAAATAAAGACCTTTTCACACAGTTATCTTGTCCTTGAGAGAAAAGGGATGTTGGTGTAACCACCGAGACAGGGTGACCGAAGGGAAGAAACAATTAAGCTACTAAGTATATTTGAAAAAGTCACACAAAACTATGGGATAATTTAATAAACTAGAGGATAATTTAAGAAAAGAGTATAGACTATATTTTGTCATAACAATATGCACCCTTCCATTGGCTGGTGATCAGTCCAGAGTGTACCCCACCTTTTGCTCAAAGCCAGCTGAGATAGGCTACAGCTCACCCATGACCCTAATAAGGACAACCGCTATAGAAAATGAATTGATTATTATAATCCTTCAAGGGGTCATTCAACATACACTCTGCTGCCTATCTTTTTGTTTTGCACCCCACACAGAGAACACGCATACAGGCATGCAAGGAAAGATGTCGAAATAAAGGGGTCCCCAAACACTGCTCCGTGTCTTGAGCTAGGATTGGGTTGTCCCTACTTTGCCCAAGCACACCTCTGCAGTAGTCAGAAGTTTAACTTTTTTTTGTCCGCAGTGGGGCAAAATCCTAAATCATTACCAATCAATCCCTCCTCAAAAAACAAAAAAAAAAGAAGTTAATCCTTGAATACTTGCTGATCTTGGGTCTTTTGTGGTGCTGACGTCATGCATTTTTTAATTGAATTGTGATTTATACAACCAAAGGGACATTCAGCTTCAGAAGTTTCATTGTATTGTTTTTCAGTGGCTGCGAACCAACAGAAAAATTATTATGATTTTTATTCGGCACGGTGACCGACTGGTTAGTCTGCCTCGCAGTTCTGAGGACCAGGGTTCAATCCCTGGCCCCGTCTGTGTGGAGTTTGCATGTTCTCCCTGTGCCTGCGTGGGTTTTCTCCGGGCACTCCGGTTTCCTCCCACATCCCACAAACACGCATGGTAGGTTAATTGACAACTCTAAATTGCCCGTAGGTGTGAATGTGAGTGTGAATGGTTGTTTGTTTGTATGTGCCCTTCGATTGGCTGGCAACCAGTTTAGGGTGTACCCCGTCTCCTGCCCGATGATAACTGGGATACGCTACATCACGCCCGCAACCCGAGTGAGGAGAAGCGGCTCAGAAAATGGATGGATGGATGGATTTTTATTCCTTCCCTGCCTTCCAGACTGATGAACCAAACGCATTTGGAAACACAGCGCTCCATATGGCCTGCCAGACGGGCCAGGACACTGTGGCTTCTGAGCTGGTCAACTGTGGCGCTAACATCAACCAGCCCAACCACCACGGCAACACTCCACTGCACCTGGCCGCCGCCTCGTCCAGCGGTGTGCTGTGTGTTGAGCTCCTCATTAACAATGGGGCTGATGTCAACGTGCAGGTAGAAGGGGAAAAAAGTATTTGGAGAAATGTGTCTTCTCAGAGCTTCTAACTCACTGAAATAATTTCTTCAACAGAGTAAAGAAGGGAAGAGCCCTTTGCATATGGCTGCTATGCATGGCCGCTTCACAGGCTCCCAGATTCTTATCCAAAATGGTAAACAAAATATTGATGTCAAGAGAATGCAACATTAATGTACTGTCTTTGGCAGTCAATTGTGCCTCAAAATATTACAACTTGTCATTTAATTGTACTTGCCTTCTGCCCAGGTGGTGAAATTGACTGTGTTGACATATATGGCAACACTCCTCTCCATGTTGCTGCCCGATATGGTCAGGAGTTGTTGCTCAGCACTCTGCTGACAAATGGTGCTGACAAAGCTAGGTAAAATTTATTTCTATACAAGGAACAGTTTTACAAATTAATCCCGTTATAATGAAGACCTGTGTTTCCCAACCTTTATTGAGCCAAGGCATCTATTATACATAAGAAAATCTCACAGCACACCTTAAAACCAAAATACTGAAATAATTATCTTGTCTCAATTTACTCACAATTTGGTTTACTTAGTGTAAAATCTGGGCCTGTTCAACTTATTCAGTGCCACCCATTTTAAAAGCAGAGTTCCCTATATTGCCTGCCATTTTAGACCATTTGACTGATCTTTCAATAGCACTGAACTTACAAATAAAGTAGACTCTCTTCTTTCATCAGAACAAAAAGTTTGTTTCTAACTTTTTCCGTTCTTTAGTAATGAGCAGGGGTTGGTTTGACCAAAATACTGGTTTCTGATCTAAGGAGGAGAAAAAGAGCTTTTTGTGAAAAGAAACATGTCAAGCAGAACAGTTACTTTGATGCTTATATCGTTTGCTTTTGTGACACCTGATTTCAAAATAATAATTAGGGCTTTTCATGGCAAAATATATTGTTTACACAGATATAGAGCCAAGAAATGCACTTTGAATGATGCTGACTCGCCGCATGGCTCGACTGTGGCATTCTTTACATGGTGTTCACCATTCACTCCATGAACTGCATCGTCTTTTCTCATGATCCCGGCACACTTTCTACTAAATTCCACGACTACACATACTGTTATTATAACATTCATAATCTGTTACAGTGTCAGGTTCCTAAACTTGGCCAACTTCCAGCATGTTGGCATTTGTCTCCCAGATAATCGACGTGACAAGCCAAGATGGGAACTCCTTATTTTATTCCATGTGTGACTTCCTGTGTTCCAGTACAGGAGGTACTCGGTTTACGATAGTTTCATTCCTATGGCGGTGATGTAACTTGAATTTGAACGTGCTGTGATCGTTCACTTATCTGCACTATTGCAGTGATAAGGTTCAGCAGCTGAGCATGCCTTCTTGTGCCGCTTGACGATGTATTCTGACGGCGCTGCACAAACTGGTTCATAGCACGCTGTTCATAACCTTGAAGCTGCATATGTTGGGAGCACTGTAAACAGAGGACCCCCTGTACTTGTCTAAATAGTGCATGTCTTCAAGAACATTATATGTACAGTATGAATAATAGTTGATCTGACATTCTGTAGACAGGGGATTCATGGGATGCTTCCATTACACCTGGCAGCGCTGTATGGCTTTTCAGACTGCTGTCGGAAGTTGCTCACGAATGGTGAGAAATTGTCCGATGAATACAGCAGTCTTCGTCACGTTAGCTGCCTACATGTTCAACATTTACTTATAACACTTTTACTTGTGTATCATATAGGACAGTATTATAACATTGTGTGTTCGCCAACAAGCTGCCAGATACCATTGTTTGGTTTTGATATAAACACACAGGATGACCTTGGGAGGACCTGTCTGCATGCAGCTGCATTTGGAGGGTAACACAGACACACACGTTTGTTGTTGGCAGATCAAAGTTGTTGTATAAATGAACATGTTCTTATGTTGTTGGCAGAAATATTGACTGTCTTAACATGTTGATAAATAATGGAGCTGACCTTGATGTAAAGGATCATTTGGGAAGGTAAGCAAAATACATTTTAATGCTGCATATCTGTCATGGTTTATTATCGTAGCCATTCACTGTTTTGCCCCGCAGATCTCCTTTGCACTACGCTGCGGCCAACGGTAACAGCCAGTGCACGGTCACACTGGTGAGAGGTGGCTCAGAGATCAACGAGTTAGACCTGATGGGCTGCAGCCCTCTACACTATGCTGCTGCATCGCACACATTCTTCGGGTAAAGTCCTGGTGCAATGACAAATATACATGCTGCCAGTTTAGGATGCAAGTTAAAGAATGTCAATTGTGTCAACCTTTTCGTTACTCAGAGTGGAGACAAGGTCCGACTGCAGTGTGGAAAAGGAACAAGAAACCTCGCTGTACGTCACACTTTATTCATGAGAACTGACACAGCCACAACATTAGGTACACCTGCACAATGTATTATGATTCAATACTGCGCTATATCAAAGTTCTGCCTCATTTTGGTCACCTTTTTTAGCTACGTGGGAGGTACAAAATATTACAAAGCTACACAATATCACAACTATGACCACAATAATAAACAAATTAAATAAAATTAGGACTTCACTCTGCATTTCAATCAATGATCTTTGTGTAAACAGATATTTAAATACATTACAGCAATTGTGTTGAATTTCATAAGATTGCGCAGGTGTACCTAACGATTTGGCTGTACTGCAAGTTTCAAATAGGGGGGCTCTAATGGCAAAAATATAATTAATTGTGATTCACTGTTTTATAATCCCCATTTTATTGGACAGAGTATTTATTTTTCATAAGAGGTAGTCCTACATATCAAAGCATTTTTGTAAATAAACATTCTGAAAGTTGGTGCCATAACAAATGAATGTGATGTTTTTATCTTGAGTTGTCCAAAGCTTGCCGGATGGTAATGATTCATGACATCACAAAAATTTCTTGCTATCTTGCTTGATTTTTAGAAGTCATAGTTTATTGGAGGGCTGTTTGTTTTTATTTGAACAAAAGAATGAGAACTCTGGGATTCCTGAAGTTTCTTTATGTTCAGGTGTTTGGAATATTTGCTGGATAGTGGAGGAAACCCAACTGTAAAGAACACTAAAGGTTACAGTGCTGTCCACTATGCAGCAGCTTACGGCAACAAACAGCATCTGGAAATGGTTAGTGGTACAGTTTTATTTTCAGAGATTATTATTGTATTTGTTTTTGCCTAGGTAGTCAATCTGTTTTATTTCCTATTTCAAGCTCTTGGAGATCTCTTTCAACTGTCTAGAAGAGGCTGAAAGTAATATTCCTGTTAGCCCACTGCACTTAGCTGTGAGTAGTTCAAGACCATCACGGGTATCTTACTTGTGGTATGAGGACTATTGCCTGTTGCAACATCTGTGCTGTATTGATAGGCATATTATGGTCACTGCGAGGCCCTGCGCCTGCTCTGTGAGACGTTAGTGAGTCTGGATGTGCGAGACGTTGAGGGGGAAACTGCTCTACACCTCGCTGCTCAGAGAGGCTTTACCACGTGTGTCAAGGTGCTACTGGAACATCGCGCTTCCTGCATATTGAAGGAGCATAAGCATAAGAGGACTGCTCTCCATGCTGCAGGTCTGAGTTTACAAATTACTCATTTTGATTCTGGGTTAATGTTTTGTTTCCTTATAGTATTTTTTTGTGTGTGCAGCTGCAGTGGGCCACGTGGACTGTCTGCTTTTGTTGGTGAATAATGAACACAGTGCTTATATTATTGACAGCCAAGACACACAAGGACAGTGAGTCAGTTCTTATTCATTATTGATTACAACAAAACAAGCTCACCCACTTGGCACAATAGCTATAACCCCAGAAATACTGTGATGCCTTGAGATAAGAGTTATTTGTCTTTCAGATGATTTTTTATTTTTTTTATTTTTTATTTTTTTTTGGTCCGTTTTGACTTGAGCCACAATTTGAGATATGAGCGCTGTATGGTGGCAGTCACCTCAACTTAATTTCCAACAAACAGAAGTTTGGCAGATGGTGAACAATTCTTCAGAAAAGAGGCTTCAAGCTGCTTATTACGACTCCTATTTGAGGTTAACTGTCAATGTAAATATATGATAAAGATAATTCTAAGTTTATTAAAAACAAACGCATAGCTTTGCCTTAGGAAAGTCAGTTTAACTTAATGCTAACAAACATGGCAAAAGGCCATAAACTGGCTAATTAGTAGCATCGGTGTTGTGGTGTTATAACCCTTTAAGCAACGGGTGTTTGAACACAAATGGAGGAGAAACACGTAGCCAGATAATATAACAATATTCATAGGCATATTCTTTATCCTCTGTGAAGAACGACTAATATTACTGCAGCTTGTTAGCTTACCACCACCAGGGTGTGACTGAGAAGTGAATGAATGAATGATGCGTGCAATTGTAAAGTGCCTTTGAGTTCCTTGTAAAGCGCTATAAAAGTCGAATGCAGTAGTGAGGAGTTGTGGCCGTCTACATATAGGGTTGGCCAGGGAGAATGGAGAACCGATTGGAACCGGGACTAAAGGCTTCTTTATACTCTCGCGGGCGTTGACCGCACTGACGTCACTGCGGCTCGAGCGCAACCCACGCGCGCAGTTTTGAAAATGTCCTGCAGTTCTCCTCGAAGTCAGGGGGGTCACTACGGCTGGTATTGGCTGGGACACCACAGGGTGGAGTTTCCGCTTCATTTTTTTGGCCATTTCCGGTAGCAGTTTTTTTAATTTCCTTTTCGGAACAAGGAGCAAAGCAACAGCAATGGCGACCGTGGAACAGTGTCTGATAGAACAAATGGACCGAGATTATACGTTTAATTATGCTGCAAAATCGATCAAGAAGGCGGCGGCGTAGGTGGTATGTGGAATCAAGGGGAACGCTGAGTACGTCATCACAGCATGTGACTCAAACAGACCAATCACCAGAGAGGATCAATCACCAGAGAGGATGTCCTTTTAGCATTTATTTTTGTCTTCAAACCAACGTAAGAGCGGATGACAGACTCAAAAATCAAATCTAAATGATTTTACCACACTGGAATGAAAGTAGAAACATTCGCATTACAAGTTTAACATTGAGATAAAACTTCACCAAAGGTCAAACTATCAACTTTACATCACAATGAATTGGGACAAAATGTAACACCAAACTTGTGCCTCATCGGTGGTAGGTAAGGGAATTAACGTTTTACAAAGCATTTGGTTCCATTTATTACTTTTTCTTGCCGTCTAGTTTTACTTTCGTTTTAACCGGTGTAGTGTGAAGTTACCTTTCATGCCAAAATGCTGAGTTCCGGTGTATCCATCCATATATGTATATATATACCATTTGACGTGATAAAACAGTCGCAAATAACTATTTTAACAATGCTATATTTAACTTTGCGCTGAAACATTAATTAATGAATATTAAGTCAATTGGATTAGTTACACACACATTGCCTTTTAGTTTATAGGTTTGATATTGATACTGGTTATAAAGAGTAAAATGTTCATTTTAATCTATGCTGCGTGCTGCTGAGAAAATGGATGTTTATGATTTGGGCACCCCTTATTTAAACCACGCAAACTTTTTTTGTCCCAGCCCCGTAAAAGAATCTGAACCGGAATCGGGACAAGGAGAAGCACAATGTCTAATAAGATGAAGCAAAAAATCTGGCACAAACTGTTTAATTCTTTACATTCTATTTTATTATGTCATTACTGTATGTTTTTATAAAGTACAACATTATAGAGGGCTATTTCATTTAATCCGATACATCAGCAACCTACTTCCCCATTCGGCAAAACAGGTAAAAGCATTTCCTCCT
This sequence comes from Phycodurus eques, assembly GCF_024500275.1. Classification (NCBI taxonomy): domain Eukaryota; kingdom Metazoa; phylum Chordata; class Actinopteri; order Syngnathiformes; family Syngnathidae; genus Phycodurus; species Phycodurus eques. The sequence goes on from NC_084534.1 coordinate 14,614,712, forward strand.
CGCTTGGGTGTATGGCGAAGGGGACTGTGACATAGCACCCGTAGGATCTTTAAATGTCTTCAATGTTGTTGTTTTTTTACACCAGATGTCACCACAGAGTCACCAAAGATGACAGTAGCCGTTGTTTAGGTTTCGTTCGTGTATAGTATTATATTTGTATAAATGAATTATATACGTGTATTTAACTTTTGTCCAAAGAAACCAGTCTTAAAGAAAACAAAATTTTCGTAAGTTCAGCTTCAGACAATCATGTCATCCATCCTCGTTAGGTCGTTAGCGTAGCGTACACAGAAAGTCAACTATCCCGTTTTCCACATTGGTCACATGACATTCAGCATACAGCAGAAAAATAAACACTACATTTTTGGGGGAAGGAGGCTGGCACAGATTAATGGCCTTTCCATTCATTTCAATGAGGAAAGATGATTTTTAATGTGTTATGAGTGTGGTCAAGGAGCTACTTAAACTTTTACCTCATAGCACTACTATATGTATATATTTTTTAATAAGTGACATTTTAGAATTATTATTATTTATTTTTTGCAAATTCAAGTAAAGGGAATTATAACTTTTTTCTGTTTTACAAGTTTGGCCAGTAATTCAAATTTCTTGTTTCTTACTTTACCAACATAATGAACATAAGTTTTAAATACTTTTAAGGGAAAATCAGGAACTAGTAAATAAACTGAATTAAAAATAATTGCATCTACTTCTACAGTACTTTTATTTTGGTTTAATGCAGCTCAAACAGTAGTGTAACAAATTAGTCCTATGAAGAAGCCTGTGTTGTAAAGAAAAGTCCTGTGTAGATAGTAGACAGGCCTGCACAAAACATGTGCATATAAGCACACTTATTCCTGTACATCACAAGTGCAAACTAAATTTACTGAAGTGGCTTATTTTATTCATTTGCAGAACTGCTCTCATGCTGGCAGCTCTTGGTTGTCACACTGATTGTGTCCACATCCTGTTGGAGAAAGGAGCAAATCCGGATGCCGGAGACAATAAGGGCTTCACTGCATTACATCGAGCTGTACGTTAGTTAGTATGTGAATGTGTGCTTCGCTTGTCTTTATAACAATATTTAAATCTCTCTGTCCTTGCCCTGCAGACTATGCTGGGCAGCAATGACAGTGTGTCAGCTTTATTGGAACATGGTGCTTCTGCTCTGTGTCGAGACTCTCAGGGAAGGATGGCGCTGCATCTTGCTGCGTCCTGCGGCCACACACAGCTACTCCACACTTTACTACAAGCTGCAGTGAAAGCAGACCCTCTGGACTCCATGTTGGATTACAGAGGCTACACGCCCACTCATTGGGCTGCCTACCATGGTAAGACATTAGGAAGCCATGAAATTTTCAATGTAAGTAAGTGTAAGGAAACTAATGTGGTTCATTGCTAGAGAAAAACATAAAAAAGCGTTGGGCTGTTCCAAGCAATCAAACATTCTTCCCATTTGTTATCTATTTTTATATTTGTCTTTTTTTCCTGTGCAAGAAATCACAGGGAAGCAAAAACAGAGTCCATGTCAAACTAACTAAATCCAACAGAAAATAGAACGTATCGCTGGCGTCGGCCGGAAACCTTGCATCTCAAACCATCACTTTTCAGGGGGAAAAAAACCCGGCATGTTTGTTGAGCCCTTAACATTGACTCATTAAAGAGAGAGAGAGAGACATTTTCAACACTTTATATTGTTGAATAATTTGTGATGATAACATACACGCATCGGGACTGACCAATAGTATCGATTATTTTCTAAAATATGAACGTGACCAAATTTGGACATCGCAGGTTTTGGCCCGACGCCAGTGATATGGTAGTTTCTCAGAACTGTATCCATTCTTGAATACATTTGCTTTTAAATAATCTTTGCGTCTTGTGTAGGTCATGAAGGATGCTTACGTATTTTACTTGAAAACAAGCTTTTTGGCAACCAGGAAGGAAATTCCTTCAACCCATTGCACTGTGCTTTGTGAGTCCCGTTGGAAATGTTTATCTACTAGAATTTTTTTAGATTTGAATGGACTGTAGTTTATATTTGTTCCTTTGCAGAATTAAAGGACATGATGTTGCTGCTGGACTTCTTGTAAAGACAGTTGGTCCTCAAATAGTTAAAATTAGTGATGCCAAAGGAAGGTGGGTTACTTTCTGCTTTTCGCCATTAAAGTCTATCTTGAAACATATAGCTACTGTGAGTACGTTATTATAGCAATAAACATTATTTGTACATTTGGGACACAGTATTCAATATTTCAGTCAAATAATTTTCATCATTGCTAACACTCTTCATTGTAAACTGTTTTATTTAATTTCATTTCCAAAGACTTAATTAGGTTTTGCTGATGTCCCTGTGTTTTAAAAAAAAAAAAAAAAAAAAAAAAGCAACACATTTAAGGTATTTTTTAAATGAGAGCTCATGAATCAGTTAAAGTGAGTAAATATCACCTGTGAACCCTCATTTTGTTGTGTTTTCTGGTCTTTTTTGTATGATGGCAGGACCCCGCTGCATGCGGCGGCCTACTCTGGAAATGTTTTAGGACTCCAGCTGCTCCTATCCCAGGGGGCAGAGCTCAATGCTGCCGACTATAGTGGGTGCTCCGCTCTGATGATTGCTGCTGATTGTGGCCATACCATGGCTGTTGGTATGTGTCCTTTCACAGTGTAAACATTTATCTTCTCTTACATAGAAAACCATAGCTCGAGTCCTTCAGTGACCAGTTTCCTCCTACTTATCACGCTAAGTTCAGACATGTTGACAATGAATGTATTCCTTCTTTGCATGCAGATGTATTCCTCACTATAATCATCCTAAATACAGTTCACTGCACATGAGATCCCCAAGTCAAGATGAAGTGTTTTTTTTCATGCATTTCAGAATTCTTGCTGCACAATGCGAAGCCAGACCTGACCCTGGTGGATGTCAATAATAACACAGCCCTTCACTTAGCGTGCATTAAGGTCACACACACAAATACACTTGCATGTACTATTAGGCACTCAGTGGCACAACCACAATAACTTTTGAATTCAGGTGAAATTAAGAGATCAATATGGCGAGATTCCATTTCGTCTTTTGAATATGAAGCTTCTCAGCATTGTAGACATGCATGCATGTGACTCTCCAATGTAATTCTACAGGGTCACGAGATGTGCGGCCTGTTGCTTCTTGGAGAAATCAGTGACCACTCCCTCATAAATGCAACAAATTGTGCACTCCAAATGTGAGTTGGCTTCTTCTACTGGGTGCTGTTCAGCACCACTCATGATGATGATGCAATTTTTGAGTTCAACAGTTTACCTCCATAGTTCTCAGTAATGAGATCTCTCGCTCATCCAGGCCCCTTCACATCGCGGCAAGGAAAGGTCTGGCGACTGTTGTGCAGGTGTTACTCAGCAGAGGAGCAGCGGTCATGGCTGTTGATGGCGAAGGTAAGCCATGTTACCAAATCTACACTCCATGTAAAAAATTATCAGACCACCCTTGTTTCTTCATGCCTGGTACAACTAAAGGTATATTTCTTTGGACGAATATAGTGATGACAACAACAAAAATCTCACGAGTTTAATTTAAGAGCTGATAATAACCATAATCACTGGGAATAGAATTAATCTTAAGTATTAAGGAATCAGCTGCATTTTTGTCGTTCTCTTCAGGTAATATACCTTTAGTGATACCAGGCATTAAAATGATTAAGAAATTGAAGAAACAAGGGTCTAATATTTTTTTCATGACTAAGTTACATTTATGTCTCAGGACCAGTCAATATGGTGCTGAATCAGTCACGTGTGATGTCTCTGCCAAGGGCCAAAGCGACAACAGCCTCTTGTTTGTCATTTTAACAGTGTAGTGGGTGTGACTGGCATATGCCAATTATTGTTTTGGGATTTGGGGCACAGATGACTTGCCCTACTAATTTTGGCTAGCAATAATACTGGAAAAAATAATAAGCATTTACGTTTATTTATGTTGCTCTACCTGCTAGAGAGCTACACTTTCTGTAGTTATGATTCCTACGATGGCTAGGGTGTCAAACTTTTCTTCGCTGGCCACGTTGTAGTTACGGTTGCTCAGAGGGGCCCAGTTCTAACAGTGAAACCACAAAAAATGTTAATTGTGGGAGGTGTAACAGTACACCAAAAATGGTATGGTGCATACCTTGGTTTTAAGTTCATGGTGCAGTGCACATTCGGTACAGTATTGGAACCAAATGCAAAACAAACCGCTTATCTTTTAAGTATAAAAGTACAGATTTAATGGCATTTAAAATGAAACATCAACAGCTTGAGTATTTCCTCTTTAGGAAAATGCCACAGAAATAGCTTCTTCTTCGTCTTAGAAAATGAGGGATGCAGACAAGTGCAACAGCGTGATTTGTGAAGGTTGAATCGAGGCAACCGGACTCTTGTTTGTTTAATCCAAAAGGCTACTTCATAACAATGTCCTGACATCCCTCCTCTGGAGATTTTCTCCTTCCGCTGGATGTGTGGCCACTTAACGACCTGCCACCAGGCAAATCAACGTCCGGTTGGTATGCAGGACGGTCGTAAAATCAACCACGCTGGACAACAACTACAAACCTATTGTAACCACCTGCAGGGGACAAACCATCGAGAGACGTATATATTGGAGACGTCACACTTCAAATTTTTGAATTGAAGAACCCTTTCAGATAGAAGGTATAACGTCTTCAACAAGAAGAATCCAGCTGCCTCAATTCTACCTTTGTGAATTACTATGAGTTACAGTAGAATCTACAAAGACAGTAAAACTGTGAATTATTATTCTGGCTCATTCGGTTGTTTATATGCCACTGGAAATTGCATTTTGTTAGCCTAATAATAGCATAATTGCCCAAGTTTTATATATATATATATATATATATATATATATATATATATATATATATAAAAAAAAAAAAATGTGTGTGCTTGTTAAGAATTTAGTTTTTTCTTTGTCTGTGTAAATGCTCAGTCAAAGGTTGAATAGAGGCAACTGGACTCTTGTTTTTTGAATTTGTTGTTGTTCTTGTTTTCCAAAAAATATCTTTTAAATTAGCTATTAATGAGTTGTTCCGTGGTCTTATTTTTTTTCTTCTAGCCAGAAACTGAGCAGCACTTGGCATGTGTGTAGCGTGCAGGGCAGTTACACTTCTTGTCATTTACAATAATATGTTTTGTATGGGCACACTAACAATCAGCCCATCGTATTGCATGATTGCCCCCTGCATTTGGTCATCATTTTCATGGCTACTTTTGTAGTACAATAAAATGTAGTATAGTATAATAGCAACCTTTCGCGGGCCATATAAACATTCTTGGAGGGACGGATGACACATGATGTAGACTGTTAGATGTCTGTGTGGTTTAGCAGGGTGCAGTTGTGACATAGGAAGTATTTTAAAAGCACATCAGATTCAAAGAGTGCTGTAGATTTCCTGGTAAGGAGCCTACCTAAGCGATTAATGCCCCACCATTATTTTCATGTAAAACCGCCACTTATTCCAGCTGCGGTTTTTGTAACTGTGCAGGCCACACCCCAGCTTTGGCCTGTGCCCCCAACAAGAAAGTGGCTGACTGCCTGGCCCTGATCCTCTCCACCATGAAACCTTTTCCTCTACGAGAGTCCAACACCAGCACGGCCTCCTGCTTCAACCCGACCCTGAATAACTGTGGCATCGCTGCCACTTGCGGGTCCAGTGGAACCTTGCGTCACTCCTATGTCAAGGGCTGTTCAAGCTCCATCGGCATGCACCAGTGTCTCACTGAGTGAACGTTTGTACTATTGCTTCCTCTGATGTATCATGGCATCCAGTCTATACTTCAGAAACATTTACTAACGGTGTCTCTAAAGTCTTACAGATACAGTGGAACCACTATTTAACAGACTAAAGGGAGGGGGGGGTCGTCAGTTAAAGCAGATTGTCCATCAAATTGACGCACTTTATTGCATGACCTAAAAACACTCAGTCCAGTACAAAATGTGTTACTTTTTTGTGGCCTAAAAACATCCAGTACAGTACCAAAAACTGAAAACAAATGTTTGAAAAGTTTTTAATTTTATCCAAACTTCGCTAGTGCTTGGGAGGGGTAATAATAGCGTGCTGGTAGAAAGTTGTAGTGGCAAGTAGAGCGTCGCTGTCATGAGCCGAGAGGTTATTGCGCTTACTTTTTTCACCTCTGTTAGGACAACAAAAACAACTGTATACTGTACTAAATTCGGTATAACGTGTTCGCGAGACATTTATACGTACTAAAGAATGAGTGCTCGCTCCAGTCAACAACAACAATAGATGTGAATAGATAGATACGACATGCCCCTTTTGAGCTGCATGCCTATAGCAATGGCAACGCTAAGCTAACGACCATGTTGGGAGGGGCAACATTCCCGTCAAAGGCAATGCATGGACATCACGTAGGCATTTCTGTTGGCCGGCCTTAGTCTTCATATCTGTGACGACCCAGAAATATGGGTACCAGTCTCTGCCTCTTGATTGCGCCACAGCGCCAGTAAACAACAGCGGCCAATTCTGGAGCTCTCAGCCTTTGTCAACTACTGTACGAGGGGGCGTATTGAGTTCAGACTAGACACTATTTTGTGTCCGTTAAATCCGAAGTCCGTTAAATAGGGGTGTGTTTAATTCAGGTTTCATATATATTATGAAATATAATATTAAACCTCAGCACATACTATATGTTTAAGTTAAAAGAAGTACTAACCATGAAATAGTAGAACACACCGCACAACCCGTCCTCTTGAACCATTGTTGCTGATCTTTTCTTTTTTTATATACCTCGTCACGTAGTCTAAAACCCTATTTCTGTCTTCTGCTGCTATAAACCAAAATGCTTGATTGTGGTTAGATGTGATGTTTGTGTATGCGTTCTAAGTATTAGTTTTTAATTATTTTTTTAATATGTAATGGTGAGTTGAGTCCTTTTATGCAATTAAGGTGTAGCAGACACTACATAGCCTAAGTAACGTGCGTATTAGTCTATCTGCATAGCTATATTTCAGCATGTGTATTTTTTTTTCTATCTTGAATGAAGGTGTAAGCTCATGTACAAGTATGCTATGGTGCAATCTAAAGCACATTTTGCGCAGGGCATAGGAGTATGTCTATATAGTATTACAATAAGCAAGAGAATAGAAAAAAATTAAGTCACAGAGAAAATGTTTATTATTATATGTACATTTCTATGCACAAGGACCTTACGAACAATTTCACTCTGAGACATCTACAACAGAAAATATATCAAATATGCTCTGTTGATGAACATAATTTACTTTGAGCAATGCATTTGTGTGTTCTCAACATATTCATCCATCCATTTTCTGAGCCGCTTCGCCTCACTAGGGTCGCAGGCGTGCTGGAGCCTATCCCAGCTATCATCGGGCAGGAGGCGGGGTACACCCTGAACTGGTTTGCCAGCCAATCGCAGGGCACATACTGTTATTGAAAAAAGTTTAAGAACTATCTCATATCCAGCACAAGTGACACCAGAGGCTGAAACTCAAGTTTAATTTCCTTATTCCCAGGTGACTATAAACTGTAAAGATTTGCTGACATTCAGTAAAAAAAAATATATATATTGCATTTAAATGTGGACATAACACCCACACAAGCAGGAAAAGTCACTTCAAAATTACATTCAACTTTAATATTCATTGGGTTGTTTACTCAAGACGTTTTATTTTTCTAATGTAATACCTTGCCGGTTATCTTAAAATGGCTTTAATGTATTTGCACTCCAACATGGATGTTTACATTTTACTGCAAATATGATTTTACTTTTTTTTTTTTTTTTCAAAATTCAGACTAAGTCCTATGCAGTTTGTCACTGATTTAATTGAACTTCAAGCAAGACTGTAAAAAAACAAAAATAGCTATTCATGTGAATAACTGCCTTCCTTACAAACAGGTATTTGACATTTCAGGGTCTATCAACTTAAGTACTGTGGATTTATCTCAGAAAAATAAAAAGACCAGTTTGTGATGACTGATTTTCATTTCTGTTGTTTGATTTATTGGCTCATTATTAGGGTTTTTTGTGATTTGCAGAGCTTTTTACACAACACTGTTGTTCGTCCTTACTCAGGCTACTGTGCCTTATTCATTCTAATCTTAAAGGTGTATGACTATGTTTGATGTTACATGTCCATGACCCGCGAGTAGTGAGGATAAGCGATACGGAAAATGGAAATTAACCAAATAATTACATCGTTGAATGTCTGTATGAATGCTTCATTTTGTTTTGTTTTACTATTTATAACAAGTCATTAACCAATTATTAAATAAGATTGATAAATATAAATTAACACATTAATTTTAACCAACGTTTTTTGGGGAAAAAGGCTAATTTAATGCTTCCAAATTATATGACTTATGTGAAAACTTGTTTTTTTTCGTCTGTCACTTCCCGGCCATACTTTGTAGTACGAGATCTAACGTGTGTATAGTACTGGATCCTTTAACCCTTACTGTCTGTATATTGCATTCATCTCGCAGTTTTACATAAAACGAAACTGTTTCGTGTATGCGATGCAATGATTATATATACATAGATATGATTTTTTTATTTCGCGTTTTTGTATTTCGACCTTTCGCTGTCGCCGTCGTCGACGCTGCTTTCTGCTTTCCAAACCTAGCTGCGTTCGCTAGTCCCAAAAATGGCGAACGTGGTGCTGGAGTTCAAGGCGTGTGCCGGTGACTCCGACCCACAGACTCGCCCGATTCTGATTATCGGACAGCATGCTAACCTTCAGCAAGTTGACTGGGGGCAAATAAAAGGCAAACTCCAGCCTGTTGTCAGCAAAGAGGTAACTCGTACGGGGGTGACAGTGACTGCTTGCTAATGCTTACTCAGGCTTAGCTAACACAGCTAGCTAACCGAAGTGACTAGCACAGCGGCAGATCAGTCACTTAAGGATTCAGACATAAAAACGCCTCATAGTCTCGCCGCCGCATTTACATGTTTTATCATTTAGGAGAACAGTAACGAATTTCAACTATAATTTAGAATAAATTCTATATTTTCCATCGAGCTGAGCTCATACTTCACGTGCCTCGTGAATTCATCTCTTACTTTAACATGTAAATGTCATTGCACAAGGTTAACGACCCCGAAAGTGTATTTTATTCGTTTGTCAATACTTAAATGGGGAAACTGTAAAACCCTGTAAAATAGTAAAAATCCTATTGAGGAGGTGGAAGTAATCTGTGCTGCTTGTGTAACATGGATTGTGACCAATGATTTCTGGCGTGGTTAACCTTCAGTACTCAGAACTGATTTAATTCATTACTTATTTTAACAAGGCAAGGCATCTTTATTTATATAGCACGTCTCATACACAACCTTAGGTAACTCGGTGTGCTTTACATGATTAAAAGTTAAACTTGTAAAAGGTTCGAAAAAAATGAGCGAAAAACAGTGAAATAAACAGTACAGAAATAGAAGAGAGCTTACTAGAATTACTAAGATAATGTACAGTGCAGTAAAATAAAAAAAATAGATGTTTAAAAGAAGTCTTAAATCATAAGGATGAGGTGGGGGAAATATTTATTTTTTTTACTTAATTTAAAAACGAAAACTTGGTGCTGACTTCATTTCTGATATTTACGAACACATCTCTGAAATTACCTTACAGGTCGTATAAAAACACCTAATTTAAATGATTTATCAGAATTGTATTTGTTTCAACTGCAAAAAATAGTCCAAGTTTTGAAGCGAAATTAGAAATATATGAAGTGAAATTGTCATGTGCATATATATTTACACCGCCTTTGTCATGAAGCCTCTAAAAAGTGCTGATGCAAACAATTACCTCCGAATTCACATAATTAGTTAAATGAAATCCATCTCTATGCAATCGAAGTGTCTCAGAAAGGCCCGAGGGTGCATCTCCTAAGCAAGAGGCACCGCTAACTGAACACGTAGAAAGCCATTACTTCCAGCTTGGAATAAGAAGGCACACTCCCAAAATGTACGGAAGTAGGTGCTGTGGTCAGATAAGACTAAATTTAACTTTTCAGCCATCAAGGAAAATGCGCACACCCAACACACCTAAGAGCACCATCCCCACACAGTGAAACATGGTGGTGGCAGTAGCATGCTGTGGGGATGTTTTTCAGCAGCAGGGACTGGGAAACTGGTATGAGTCCAGGGAAGGATGGATGGTACTAAATACTAGGCTTTACACGATCAGGATTTTTGGGGCCGATCAGCGAGTTTAAAAAAACGATCACCGATCTGATCACAAGATGGAACAATTGTCTGTTTAAAATGACTTGTTCATTTACTTGTATACTTAGTATCTTCAAAAGTATTCTCTATTCAGGTCATGTATTCTAATCAGTCATGACGGAAATAATGGGTGCTAACTTACTGTAATTAAATTATTGTGATCAAATTACTTCACACATTCCAAAACTTTAGAGCATGATTCAACACAATGCTGGCATGTTTACGTACAACCGTTAGTGTTAGCACTAGCTTGCTAGGCTACATAATGTTTTGTTGCCTGGTTGCAAGCTGTATTGTATTAAAAGTACGTGAACATACCTCAACCAATCCTTGAATGAAAGTCGTCTCCCGAGCACCGGTGACCACCAGCACACGTTTTTCCCCATTGTGTTTTTATAATACACACAACGCGATCCATTATTGTTGTCGTTGCCAAGGTAACAAGTGTGTCCGGTCGCGTTTGAGTTGATAAGATAAAGCCCAGTGATCGTAAAAGACGTGATGCGGTGGTATACAATATTTTATTGCAGTAGTGTAACATAGTGCAATCGTGAAAGACCAAATTTGTCTTGTAGTCTGATTCAGGCATTACGTTGTCTGTCTCAGACGTGTTGTCTGTCCCACACTGCCGCCATGTTTTTTTGAAAAAATAACTTTATTCGTGGTTAGATATTTGCAGTACTCAGTCAAAAGACACGTGACAAGACTAAAAATAAACTAGCTTTTGGATTAAAATATACTGTACACAATTGCGACGCGGAGTAAATGTCTTTTGCAGCGGCGATCAATGACCTCATTGATCCGATCGGTGAATTATGACATTAAAGCCGATCAACTTAAAATGCTAATTATCAGCCGATACGGATCAAGCCGATCAGATCGGTGTAAAGTCTACTAAATACAGGGATATTCTTGAGCAAAGCCTGTACCAGTCTGTAAGTGATTTGAGTCGAGGAAGTAGCTTCACTTTCCAGTGGGACAATGACACCAAGCATGCTAAAGCAACATTTGAAGACCGTGTAAAGTCAATTCAGAATTTGTTCTGAATTCAAAGTGAATCGATTGTCGGCATAGTTCTGTAGCTTAAATGATACAAAACCGAAAATAAATCCCTTTTAGTTTCAAGTTGTGAGGCATCAAAACAAGATCATACTTTTGCAAGGGACTGTAGAAACATAGTTATTCATAGTGTTATAATTAAACTGAAACCTTATGCATTCTTGCTGTCACATTTTATGCAAGTGTAGATTGGTTAAATATAAATTACAGTGGCTATAAAGAGTGAACACACCTGTTAAATACCATCTTTTCTAATCCCAAAACAAAAACCCACAATTCAAATGTTTTTCTTGGCTTTTAACCTGTCTAAAACAAATGCATGAATCAAAATTAACCAATGTTGATCTCTATGGCTGCAATTCCAGTAGTAGTTGCGTTCTTATCTTGAAAGCTTGTGATGTGAAAATAACTTCTATCATCTAAAATGAAGTTGTGATCAGCACTAGTGTTCTTTCAGATCTGGCAGGCTGCACTGAATACTTTGAGCCCCAAGCCCACAGACAGCTGTCCTCTGTACCTTAACTATGCAGCTGTGGCTGCCATTCCTTCGCGGGTCAGCAGGCACAACAGCCCCTCTTCTGCCCACTTCATCTCCCGTCTGGTCCGCTCCTGCCTGCCTGGAGGGAACAACCGCTGCATCGTGGTCAGTACCTGTGCCGCAACCGCCTCCTCACCCACTTCAAACTTGACATTTCCTATTTGGGACGCAAATATGTTTCGTCCAGTGGATGGAGATGTCTGACATATGTGTGTTTCTTCTGTAGATGGTGTGTCATCATTCAGACGTGTTTGCGTCATCCTGTGCAATTTCCAGAGCGTTCCCCATCTTCTCTTCGTCGCTCCGCATCCTCGCGCAGGGCCGAGAAGAAGCACGTCGCCGTGGAGTTTGTGATTGTTGGCCAAGACTGCAACCATCTGGATGTAGCTGAGCTTGAGGTACTGACTGCAATGTGATCGTCTTTTCACTTGTCCTGCTTTCTCAGATAGTTGGTGTGGAAAATTAATTTTGACCACCAGCCGTCTATTAGGGGTAAGGTCTTTTTTTGTATTTATTTATTTTTTAAATCAAGGCGATCTTTATATTCTATTTGTAAACAGTGTTTTGGGAACCGTCAGAGTAGCACAATTGTGAACTGAACCAGAATTAGAAAACAAGTTCAAGCCATGCCACACAAGAAGTAAATATCAGGGCTAGAGAAAATAGAGCAAAATTTCAAGAACATATGGCTGGCTAGACAAAGGTAAATTGTGAGGAACCAAATCGGCATCCGGCGATTAATTGAGACACAGCATCTATTAGAGTCAAGGCCATTTGTCATTTTATACCACTGAACTCCTGCAGTGAACCACGTTCCCTTTTTTCAGTGTCTCTCCAATGCTGCAGACGGAGTGCGACTGGCAGCTCGCATTGTGGACACGCCATGTAACGAGATGAACACAGACCACTTCTTGGATGTGAGGAAAACCAACAACTACAGTATGTGTTGTCAATCTGTCAGGACACTTAAGGGACCGCTATATGTTTCAGGAAATCAAAGCAGTGGGAAGTGAACTCGGAATAACTCCTGTGATCATTCGTGGAGAGGAGCTCAAGGAAAAAGGCTTTGGAGGTAATGTGTCTAATTATCATGGTCACTGGTCCACGGGATCATTTGGCACTGGGCGACATAGAAAATAATTGTTTCTTCATTTTAGTTGTATTTTGAAAAATGTCCAAATAAATCATACATCCTAATCAGTTGCCTTTCGGCGATATTCGCTGTTTTGAACTCAAAATAGGGCCATTTACGTGAATCGTATAGATCTGATGAGTTTTTCCTGGGTGGTGAGGGTGGGGGTCACCGTCGCTGTCATCATAGGCTGTTCCGTACTCCTTGAACGCTGGCAGCTAGTGGTAATGGTACTTTTACTCCTTTTTAATTATCTAAATGTCGCTTGCTACTTTTATTTATCAGTTATTGCATATTTATCAACTATTTCGTGTGCGAGACTACGACTTTGACTTCCGCATTGGGCTCTGTTTGCGACAATCTAATTTAAGCGCTAGTGATGTATAAGTCTAGTTCACCAATCAAACGACAAAAAAAGTCACATGACCTCACGAAACGTCTTCTTTTGGGCTTTCCGGGCATAGGTATAAAGTCGGAGCGATGCTAGGGATTATGTCACAACACAGAATGAACTAACTTCAAATTCAGAAATGGCCAATAAAAACAGAAAAATACTGTATTTAATATTGGAGGATGCATGTGGGATTAGCCTTTGAAGTTGGTAAGAGTGAAAAATGAAGTGAACCAGACAATTATTTTAGTCAATTCTTTTCCAGAATCAGAGTGCTTAAAGAGGAGGATGCTATTCGTGTGGCACAGCTTGAAGCAGGCATCAGGTGCAGGTGGAGATGGGCCTGGCTCAAGTTGGAGGCCAAAACAAAAAAAGAAAAGACATTAGGCAAATTTAATTTTAATCTTAAATTTGTACATTAACATGTACTTGAGCGGTGTAAATAAATGTTTTTCTGCCTGAAGAAAATGTGTTGATTTTGCCTTATTGTACTCTTCAGAGTCTTCAAATTGGTTAAATTATGTTAAAATGAAAAAAGTCTCTTCAGGGGTCCGGGGAGCCCCCCAGACCCCCCCCTCCCCCCACAATGTTTATTTTTTTCAGTCACCTTTTTCATGCCTTTGTGGTTTGCATGTCTGATAAACTCCTCATCACTTTTGTGTGTACCTCTCACGCTTATCTTTGTCACAGTTGAACACAAAGACCCAATTAATAGAAGGCAAAATAGAATATTGTTGTGATTTGGTTTTAGGAGAGTTTAGAATTTAATTTTTGCAAATTGCAGAAAAGTGGATCAGCCTACCCTCTGAGATATCCAAAGTGACTGTAGTCATCTCTTATTTGAGTGCTTCCTTTTGGTTATAAAGCAAACTATCTCTGGTCAGAATTGATTCTAACCTTAATTTGACCATTTGAATGAAATGTTTTGAAACCTTGTAATAAAATAAAAACAACCCTAAAACCTCTAACTCTCATCCATAAACATTAATTGTATTATGTGATACCACAGTGTACAGTATTATAGACTGATGCATAACTGTCCTTTCAGGTATTTATGGTGTTGGCAAGGCAGCTGAGAATCCCCCTGCATTAGCAGTCTTGAGCCACACACCAGATGGCGCCACTCAGACCATTGCCTGGGTGGGAAAAGGCATCGTGTATGACACCGGAGGACTCAGTATCAAGGGAAAGGTACTTTTTAAAAAAAGTTAACTCCATAATAGCTTTTCTGTATGCACACATTTACAAAGGCAAATTACTAAATGTTGTTAACGTGAGCAAAGATCTTAAACTGAAGAATTTGCTGAACATATATATATATATTTTTTCCCCCCTTTGTTTTTTTCTTGATTTGCTCTAGACCACAATGCCAGGCATGAAGAGAGACTGTGGTGGAGCTGCCGCCATCTTGGGAGCGTTTCAAGCTACTGTCAAACAGGTGAGCTATCAGTGACAGGTATCCAACTGTCTGCTTAGTCTCCCTTGCTTCTCAGACTCTGAGAGGTTGTGAGACCTCCGTGACAATCCCCCGCTTTCGTCTATGTCCCAGGGCTTCAAGGATAACCTCCACGCTGTGTTTTGCCTGGCAGAGAACGCCGTGGGACCCACTGCCACACGGCCTGATGATATCCACACACTCTACTCTGGAAAGTGAGTTTTAGCTCAAGACTCAAATGAAAAATTGGTTTCACCCAATGACAGGGCACATGTAGACCAGCAAGCAGTCACTGCTATGGACAATTTAGAGACAAGAAACCTAACATGTATGTTCCTGGAATGTGTGTGGAAGCACTCGGAGAACATGCAAACTCCAAACAGGAGGGCCTGAGCAGAGATTCAAACCCAGAACCTCAGATCTGTGAGGCACGTGTGCCTACCACTCATATACCATGTTGCCAGCAGAGCCCAAACTTACTAAAGTACATCATATTGCCATAAGATCAGCAAATACTGTACATAAACCAAGGAAAGATAACACAAAGGACATTATTACAGTAAACATGGGTCAATGAAGCTTTTGCCAAGAAATTTGTGTGCCTTGTTTGATTAGCAATAAAATGGCATACCAGAAAAGAAATTGGGGTCCTGACTGAAAAGTTTGGAAAACCCTGATTTCAACCATTTACAGTCAGTTCAGTTTACTAAACCTGAATGCAAACGAAGCTGTGTTCTTAATGACTTTTTAAGAACTGTGGAGATCAACAATACTGATGCAGAGGGAAGGTTGGTACTGGCCGATGGAGTTGTGTACGCCAGCAAAGACCTGTCCGCTGATATTATTCTGGATATGGCCACACTGACTGGTGCACAGGTACGTTTGTTTGTTTGTTTATTTATTTATTTATTTATTTATTTATTTATTTAATTAATTAATTAATTAATTTAAAAAAAAAAAAAGAATTATTTTTAGATATAAGGTTCACCGGGACACAGCAAAGTCAACATTGACCAGCTTGTCTTTCGGTTTTCTAGGGGATTTCCACTGGGAAGCACCACGCAGCTGTGATGACCAACAGCGAGCAGTGGGAGACGGCGTGCGTGCGTGCTGGGCGCAGCAGTGGCGACCTTGCCCACCCTCTGGTTTACTGCCCGGAGCTGCACTTCACTGAATTCGCTTCTGCTCTGGCGGACATGAAGAATTCAGTGGCTGTGAGTAAGACTCAGACTGCAACTAAATCCTAAAAAAAACCTTTGAAATTTGTTTGTTGGCATTTACTGTCGAATCAGCTATTCTCATCGGAAATCATTGAAATTGAATCAATCCGATCCAGGGACTAACTGTCACAATCACAATACCTTTAGTATCCGTACAAGCAATGTGTTAAATAAATACCATTTTAACATTCTTAACCATCACAAGTGTAAAATTCCCTTTCAAACAAATTTTATACAACCTCAACTGTTACAGACTCGTCAAAAACAGTAGAGCTGGGATCTTTTCGCCTGTCGTTTTTCAGGCTAACCTATGAAGCGGGACATTGCTGTGTTCACACGGCCATTGCAGCTCTGTGCAATTTGATAATTAGATGTGTGGAAATGGGGGTTGAATCAATTAATCAATGTGCAGACTTAACCACTCCGCAAAGACGGTTAGAGCTTGAAGTCGATTAATATGCAATCACATGTTTTGCCATTAACAACAAAGACTCCTCGCAGAAAGCAACAGGGGGTGTCCGGGTCTGTTAAAAAAAAACAAAAACAAAAAAAAACATCTAGCTGCTGTTTTGCTCAAGCCTTTATCCCGCAGACAGCGGTTAAAATACTTATTTTCCACCATAATTTGCTAATAAATTCTTTAAAATTCAGACAATGTGCTTTTCTGGATTTTTTTCTGTTTTTTTTACTCATTTCGTCTCATAGGTGAGGTATACCTATGATGCAAATTACAGGTCTCTCTCATCTTTTTAAGTGGGAGAACTTGCACAATTGGTGGCTGACTAAATACTTTTTTGCCTCACTGTATGTTTGTGTGCTGCTGGAATACTTTTAATGCTTGTTGCATTTTTTGTCAGGACCGAGAGAACGCACAGAGCTCGTGCGCTGGCCTCTTCATCGTCTCGCACTTAGGCTTTGATTGGCCCGGTGTGTGGGTTCATGTTGACATTGCCTTTCCTGTTCACGCTGTGAGTACCTACAGCGCTCAATGGTGTGAGTCAGTGCTCTGATTGGACAATGTCTGTCTGCGCGTGCATGTTTTTAAAAACTGAGTTGTAATCTAGTGAAAGCAGACAGTGCGAGCCTTGTACTACTTGCCTCGGCAGGGGGAGCGAGCCACAGGATTCGGCGTCGCTTTCCTGATGGCCCTGTTCGGTCAGGCTTCTGATGACTCCATGCTGAACCTCGTGTCACCTCTGGGTGCTGCTTCCAACATGTTAGAAGAGCAGATGGAGCAGGACTGCAAAAGGAGAAGACTGGTGTAGGGCACGGTTGTGCTCTCACAAGTTCTGGACCACTCTGCCGACACGATCACACACCTAAAACTGTCGAAGCAAGTGCTCATTTCACTTTGGGTTAATTCGTTTTAATCTGTAACTCTGCCCTTTGTTTGATTACGTTTGACAACACAGAATAAAATTAATAAAATGCGGCTACGTCGACTGTGATCTCTCTATCACCTCTGTTAGAAAATTGGTACAGCACAGTAAATGAAATAACCCTTTGTAACATTAGATCAAATTAGCAAATGAGTGCTCAATTCACTTTTGTTGTTGTTGTTAAAGACACCAAAATATGAAGGAATCTGATTATAATATATCCCAGTGATGATTGAGGGAATCAACCAGGTGACTGTTGGCTCACAGGGAGTGATGGCAGTACACAAAATTTAAAAAGGGGTTTGATGCGCTTTTGTTAAACTAACTTCAAACTGTTGAGTGACTTCGGGAGGTGGGGGAAATGTGACAATTGTGGGTTTCTTCTTTAACTAAAATTACAGGTACATTTTCGAGTCAGTACTTTTTTTTTTTTACTTGAAGGCTTTTTTTAGTGACCATCTAGCTAAGTCAGTATATTAGTTGTACTTGAGTACAGAGTCTGTGTGTGTGTTCTTTGGCCCCCTCTGAAGAACCCCTGCGTGTTGGGAGTAGTGGATGTTCTCCAGGCCACTAGGTGGCGCTGTAGAAATCGCCATGTCCCTATTTGAGCGGTCAAGAAGTCCCGACGATGCAGCGAGTAAATTTTTGTGTCAGGTGATGTCGACGTAAACCGGCAAATAAAGTTACATGTGAAGCCAGTTGCACAAATGGCGTCAGTTGTTTTATTTTCCGTGCTGTTGTATGCTGTTTCCGACGGACTGTCTTTCAACAACAACGAGCCCTGTTATGTCCCCGCGCCGAGGAACGACATCTTCGGTTTGAGGTAAACTGGTGTTTATTTTGAATATTTACGCTACCTAGTTATCGGCATGTCTAACAGCCTGCACTCGGAAGTCACGAGTTTTACTCGAATGACTGCAGCACACAATCTACATCAAATGCTTATACAGTGTATCACATATATATTATGATTAACTTGGTTTATTTATTATGGTCATACAAAAGTTGTTTTAACGTCAATAAGTAAATATCTCCCAAGATTCGACATTAGGTCATGTGTTTCATAATTCTGAACAACTGCTTGTAAAAGGAACTACTACTAAAGTGTACTTTTTTTTCATGTACAGTACTGGAGCACAGAGGATGTTTGTGAATTTCTTTATTTATTTTTTTAATAGCACAGTACTGACAACCATTTTCCTATCGAGTCTGCTGAGGGCTATATTTAATACAAAATAAAATTACTGAATAAAAAAAAATACTACAAAAGAGGAGTAGATATTGAAGTTTTTTGTTTGTTTGTTAAATTTGTTCGTCCACTCTTCCCTTTATTCCACCCTGTCTCCATAAATTTCTTGTGCGGTTCCCAAATTGACGGAGGTGACGGTTGTTTTCCATTCTTAATCCTGTAATGTCGCCGAGTCTACATATTGATTTTGTTTCAAGAAACCACGATAGGCGGCACGGTGACGGCTGGTTGGCACATCTGCCTCACCGTTCTGAGGACCGGGTTCAAATCCGGCCTCGTCTGTGTGGAGTTTGCGTGGGTTTCCTCCGGGTACTCCGGTTTTCTCCCACACCCCAAAATAATGCGTAGTAGGTTACTTGACGACTCTAAATTGGCCGTAGGTGTGAATGTGAGTGCGAATGGTTGTTTGTTTGTATGTGCCCTGCGATTGGCTGTTCAGGGTGTACCCCGACTCTCGCCCGAAGGTATCTGGGATAGGCTCCAGCATGTCCGCGACCCTAGTGAGGACGGGGATGGATGGAAACCACGACAAATGCCTTGTATATTGCGACTACTCTTGAGGAGTGAGGGGTAGCCATTTTCAGGGGTTTATTTTACTAAACCTATTTTATCAATATGGTACCTGAAATGGACAAATGCAATGTGATTAAAACGTTTAGAACCAACAAATCTGATTAACTGGAGATCATAAATTGCTTTTGTCATATTTTTTTGAGACTTTGTGAACATACTGTATCTTATGAGCAGTTGGGGGTTAAATGTTTATGCTCTTTTTATTGTCACGGTTACGCTGAATTCTTTTCAGTTTTTAGAACTGCACGACAGGTCGAATGAAATGCGCTCACAGACCTGATATGGCCCTCGTACTGTAGGTTTCCTACCCCAACTTTTAGCTGGTGTGTTGTGTGTGTGTGTGTGTCTTTCCAGGACCTCGCCTCGTCCTCACGAATATCTTAACATTTCTGATCTGCCCAAGTCGTGGGACTGGAGGAACGTTGGCGGTATCAACTATGTCAGCACCACCCGCAATCAGCACATTCCCCAGTACTGTGGCTCATGTTGGGCTCACGGCAGCACCAGCGCAATAGCAGGTTCGACATAATGTCCTCTCTCCTTGTACTTCTTTAGGTGTTTGTGTTACAGACATATTTTAATTACTGCATCTTTCTAATGCTATCCACCAAAATAAACAGTGGATTGTCTCACTAGACAAGATAGTGTTTCTAGCGTTTTCCGTTCTTTAGTAATCAGCAATAGAACAGGGGTTAGTTTCGCCAGTTTCTGACCAAAAACTGAAGAAAATTAGCTTTTTGTGGGAATTGTCTCAAGCAGAACAGTGACTTTGATGCTATTTTTTTATTTTTGTGACACCTTAAACAAATAAAGATATTAAATGTGCTTTTTTTAGAAATAAAAACTGCCTCATTTTTAATGAACACTTGAGCCTACTGCGCTACTGTATTTTAATGTTGGTGATTCTGGTGCTAGTTGGAAGCGCTAAGTACTTTTGGCGGTGATACTTGATGTAAAAAGTTTGAGAACCACTGATATAGAGTAAATTGAATTACAAGCTTGGTCACGAGATGACTTACTTTTGAGTCATTCTTTTTGTGACATTTTTGTTTAGTGGTGTAATATAAAATACTATAATTGTTATTTGATGTCCAGATCGCATCAATATTAAGCGGCAAGGGGCGTGGCCATCCGCCTACCTCTCCGTGCAGCATGTGGTCGACTGCGGAGGAGCCGGGACTTGCCACGGCGGGGATCACGGTGGAGTGTGGGAGTACGCCAACACCCACGGCATCCCGGACGAGACGTGCAATAACTACCAGGCCAAAGACCAAAGTGGGGGTCCTTCAGAGCGACAACGACCGAGTGCTCCCGGCACACCTGCCTCATATTGTGCCATCTTTCCTCTGTAGCATGTAAACCATTCAACGAGTGCGGCACCTGCACCACATTTGGCGTATGCAATGTCGTGAACAACTATACCTTGTGGAAGGTGGGCGATTACGGCATGGTCAGCGGGAGGGAGAAGATGATGGCAGAGATCTACGCGAGAGGACCCATCAGGTTTTTTCAAAAATACAAAAGCTCAGAACCACTTGATGCATGGAACAATTGGTTGTATACAGTCATGCTAAAAAATATTGGCACCCTGTATTGTCATATATTTTTCAAAATAAAATCCCCACTATTCGGGCACCCCTCCTGGAAGCCGTCACCTTATCATGGTGGAGGGGTGTGTGTGTCCCAATAATCCTAGGAGCTAAGTTGTCTGGGGCTTCACGCCCATGGTAGAGTCACCCACGGCAACCGGGTACTAAGTGATGGACCAGACAAAGCACGGACTAAAAGACCCCTATTATGAAAACTATTAATGGATCTAGGTTTCCCTTGCCCGGACGCGGGTCACCGGGGCCCCCCTCTGGGCCTGGAGGTGGGGCTCGAAGGTGAGCGCCTGGTGGCCGGGCCTGCACCCGTGGGGCCCGGCCGGGCACAGCCGAAAGGGTAATGTGGGTCCCCAAACAGTAGTTCAAAACATCGTTCCCTACATGCACTGCTTTCAGTAACAAGGCTGTGAGCAGAGAGGAGCGAGAATTGACCGTTTCCAACTTAGTGATTTGGTCATGATGTTTTACATCTTTTCTGACCCTTTGAGTGACCATTCTTCAAAAAGCGACTAGGGATACCTTAAGAAAAGCTTTAGGGTGAAAAAAAGCTAAAAAAAAAAAGACTAAATATGGAAATTGGAGGCGGCATGGTGGTCAACTGGTTAGAGCGTCAGCCTCACAGTTCTGAGGACCCGGGTTCAATCCCCGGTCCTGCATGTGTGGAGTTTGCATGTTCTCCCCGTGCCTGCGTGGGTTTTCTCCGGGCACTCCGGTTTCCTCCCACATCCCAAAAACATGGATTAATTGGAGACTCTAAATTGCCCGTAGGCATGACTGTGAGTGCGAATGGTTGTTTGTTTCTATGTGCCCTGCGATTGGCTGGCAACCAGTTCAGGGTGTACCCCGCCTCCTGCCCGATGACAGCTGGGATAGGCTCCAGCGCGCCCGCGACCCTAGTGAGGAGAAGCGGCTCAGAAAATGGATGGATGGATGGAAATTGGATTTGTACAATAGTCACAGCGCAGGTTCTGCTGCAATGTTGGTGTACTGTAATATACAGTGAACCAACTGTAATATTAAAAGTGACCAGCAGTGGGACCAATCACGTCAATATATATCACAGATTTAAAAAGAACAAAAGAAAATTGCAGTCATTTTTTCCGCCTAATATCATGTAGCCCTACTCGAAATTATACCCAAAAAAAATATTTCCTCTCTGTGTATGTTGAATTTATGAATTTCACTTTTTTAATTGAGCTACTGTACTGAAATATTTTTTTCTACAATATTCCAATGGCTTGAAACACACCTGTATGAGCATGTCCTCATGCCAGAGCAGCATCATTGTATTATTTGCAAGTAATCTGTGATAATTGTGGCTTTTAGCTGTGGGATCATGGCGACAGCCAAACTGGACACTTACAACGGTGGCCTCTTCTCTGAGTACGTTGAGAACCCCATTGTGAACCACATTGTGTCAGTGGCGGGATGGGGAGTTGAGAACGGCTTGGAGCACTGGATTGTAAGGAACTCCTGGGGAGAGCCATGGGTAAGCGCTTGTCCGAACAAGTACAATGTAATATTATTTGAGCATGTGATGGTTTGGTGTTGAAAAATGTTGTCGTTGTCAGGGTGAGAACGGCTGGCTAAGGATCGTCACCAGCGCTTACAAGGGAGGAAGTGGCAGTTCCTACAACCTCGCACTGGAGACAGACTGTGCCTATGGAGACCCTATAGTCCCTAAAGACTACTGAGTCTAGACATATCAGGACTCTGTGGATACATTTTAATCATAACTGAAAAGGGAATGTTTAATTATTTTTCTGTGTAAAATGTATTTTAAATTTGAGTGCCAAATGAATGGCACAGTTTGATTTTCAGAGACTGTTGAACAGTCTTAAATGGTAAAATGTTAAATTATCAGGATGAGATGTGACAAAGCAAAATTCCCACACTTAATAGAAAATACTGGCTGACTTATAAAAATCAAAATGCTGCTTTGCGTCTTAAAATAAAAAAAACATTTAGAAATGCATGCTGAACCACTGTCACGTTCTGCTGCTTTGTGAGTCCTACACAGCTGATTAAAGTGTGCCTTACACTACAAACCTTGTGATTCAAGTCTTTTCTCACAATATGAAGATGCTGACATCAGTCTTCAAAGTGATGCTATGTGACCTTCTCACTTACTCACTGTGATGAGAGAGAAAGCTATACTGTAGAAAATGAAATTTACAAGAATCCACATCTCTTGCAGCCATATCATCTGATCAGATCAAGAAGTTGACCTCAATGGCCAGAAAAGTCCTAAGTTGCATCATCAGACTGGTCCAAGAGGTGTTCTTCATCAGATCTTTATGGTGCAGAATGTCCTCAATTAATCATGATGAAATTTGACTTGCAATGAGCTGGAACGTAAATACAGAGCTAGTTAATTTTCAAAATCAAGATGATGAAAAGTATTTCGGTCTACACTAACAGTTGAGCACCAGAAGAAAAACATACCAATGAACTCCGCGACGGGGTCATGTTCTCCTTCTGTGCGGATTGTTCCTGCGATGCTGTCATTCTCCAGGATGGGTAAGAAGAGCTGAACGAAGTCGGACGTGTACGGAGGTGCAATCACATCCAGGACCTTCATGAGAACAGGCACAATCGGGTCAGCTTTATTCACATACTGTATACAGTGGAACCTCAATATAATGGACTAATAGGGGCAGGGGCGTCTGATATAGCAGACTGTCCGTTACATGAAAGTACTTTTTTTGGGGGGTGGGGGGGCATATTACTGTACAGTACAAAATTATTGTTTTGTAGTTTTTTTCCCCCACGGCCTAAACGCCCAGTACAGTCCAACGTTATTGTAAATAAATGTAAAACAAGCTTGAAAATGTTTGAAAGTTTCAAATTTTATCCAAACTTAAAACGACACTGTGCTTGGTCATGGTACCATTGTTGACATACAGTACTCATCATAGGCGAGTCGCTTTCATGAGCCGCGAGGAATTAGTGTAGTTCCTAGTTCCAAATCTGTTGCCAAAGGTGAACGGCTTGACGAAAAAAAGTTAACTACCAAAAATAGCATGTTCCAGACTCCAGAGACTTGTTTTGTATTCCTCAGAGTTAACACCACAGCCATGCTGCTCTCTCTCTTTGAAGCGTTCTATAGATAGACAATAGATACAGTCCCCTCCAAAAGTATTGTAACGGCAATGTAAATTCCTTTGTTGTATACTGAAGACAGTTGGGTTTCAGATTAAAGGATGAATATGAGACAGACATTCAAAATTCCAGCTTTTATTTCATGGTATTTACATCTAGATGTGTTAAACAACTTGGTACAGAGCACCTTTTGTTTGAACCCACCCCCTTTTCAAGTGAGCAAAAGTATTGGAACATATGACTGATGTGTGTTTCTAGTTGCTCAGGTGTTCCCTTTTCGATTGATTGCTTAATCATTAGATAGTGCTTGTTTTTGGCTTTGGGTTTCACCTGTGAAAACTGCATTTGCTGTCAAGCAAATATGAGGACCAAAAAACTGTCTATGGGAGAAAAGCAAACCCTTTTGAAGCTGAGAGAAGAGGGAAAAGCGATCAAAGCGATTGTACCAACATTGGGCATAGCAATACAACATTTTGGAATGTCCTGAAAAAGAAATAAACCACTGGTGTACTACGCAACAGACATCGAACAGGTCGAGCAAGGGTATCAACAGCAGTTGATGACAGAAACATTGTAAGAGCTGTGAAGAAACACTAACTGCCAACCTCCACAGGGAAGATGTGAAGGTATCACAAACCACTGTTCAAAGAAGACTTCGATAGAAGAAATATAGAGGCCATACCACAAGATGCAAACCACTCATCGGCAAAAAGAATTGGAAGGCCAGATTGGATTTTCCAAAGCAGTACAGAGATGAGACCAAAGTTTTGGAACAAAGTTTTATGGACTGATGAGACCAAGATTAACCTCTACCAAAGTGATTGAAAGTTCAAAGTATGGAGAAAGAAAGGATCTGCTTGTGATCCAAAACACATAAGCTCATCTGTGAAGCATAGTGGAGGTAATGTCATGGCTTGGGCTTGCATGGCTGCTTCAGGAACAAATTCTGAAGTCTACAAAACCATTTTGACTGACAATTTACAGAAAGAAACGCATCCAAACTAATTGGAAGAAGCTTCATCATGCAACAAGACAATGACCCAAAACACACTGCCAACACAACAAAGGACTTCACCAGGTGGGAAAAGATGAAGGTCTTAGACTGTCCAAGTCAATCACCGGACCTTAACCCAATAGAGCATGCATTTTACCTCCTGAAGAGGAGACTGACGGGAGAAACCCCCAGAAACAAACAAGAACTGAAAGAAGCTGCAGTAAAGGCCTGGAAAAGCATTTCAAATGAAGAATGCAACAGTCTGGTGAAGTCAATGGGTCGCAGGCTTGATGCAGTTATTGCAAGTAAGGTATATGCCATCAAATATTAAATGTTCTTCAGTTTCAGTTAATTTAATATTCTGTTCCAATATTTATGCTCACTTGAAAAGTGGGTGGCTTCAAACAAAAAGGTGCTCTGTCCTGAGTTGTTTAACACATCTAGATGTAAATAGCATGAAATAAAAGCGGGAATTCTGAATTTTTGTCTCATATTCATCTTTTGATCCAAAACCCAAATGTCTTCAGTATACAACAAAAACAAAGGACTTGACCTTGCTGCTGCAATACTCTTGGAGGGGACTGTATAACCATCACCACACGGCCACCATGTCAATGCCCCACATTTAACATGGCCGCCACTTAGGCAGGCGAGGCACGCCTTTTGGAATTGGATCTGTATTTTTTTTTTTAAATATCTGTGACCCGGAAATACATCAGTCCCATTCTCAGCCTGAATTTTTCCACAGCGCCAGTAAACACCGGCTGCCAATTCTGGAACTAATGGAATTTGTCAACTGCAGTGTAAGTGACAAACGGAAACCGTTTTCGGACACACCTGACATTGCGTTTTATCCAATATTCGTTATCTCGGGGCCTGTTTTAGGGATGTTCCACTGTATTTTCATATGCCACCAAACCAAGGCCCAATTCCAGCTTTCACAGCACTTTAAAGCTGTGGAGAATCACATTATACAATTGAGTACGCTGACGTGCAATAACCCTAATATTCATACATTTGTGCTCAAATTAATCAGAATCAGAATCATCTTTATTTGCCAAGTATGTCCAAAACACACAAGGAATTTGTCTCCGGTAGTTGGAGCCGCTCTAGTACAACAGACAGTCAATTTACAGAACACTTTGGGGACATAAAGACATTGACAAAAAACAATTGTGCAAAAAGATGCAGAGTCCTCTAGCACTTAGAGCAGTTCGAACGACTAATATTGCAATAGTCCGGTGCAATGACCATTGTGCAAAGGGCGCGGAGACTTCAAGGAGTGTATGCGGTTTAAAGTGACGAGTAGTGCGATCATCTGGGACAATGTTGGTTGTGCAAATGTTACAGATACTCCTCAATCAGTGTGCAAATGGAGCAGATGCTACTCTGGCATGAGTGGCCAGTATATGCAAATAGTGCAGCATGGCGAGACAACTACAGTGAGTGCACGAGTAATACATAATTGGCCCCACAGAAATGTGACAACGAACTCAAGTCAAAAAATTTGGGTTTGGGTTTAATTTACACCCGTATAGCAAATTACTGTAGATTCATTTTACATTTACCCCTATGACATGTGTGAGGAAGCTGCAGTATCCAGAGAAAACCACACAAGCACGGAGAACATGCATGGCTGGACCCACTTTCAAGCCACGAACCTCAGAAGTGTGAGGCAAACGTACTTGTCTTTGTTCGAGTCTTTACCTCTGTGACAAAATAGCGAATGAGGGAGATGTCAGTGTTGAGCTTCTCCAGACACTTGCGAATGTAGCCAACCACAGGCAGGACGTAACCACGACTCAGCAGATGCACCATCCGGTCCAGGAGGGTCTTCTTGAGCTCCAACTGGGAGGAAAGAAAAAGGTGTCCGTGGTTAAAACTTGTCATAACTTTGGAAACTTGAAGGGGCAACCAACAGACACAGACACAGACACACACAGACAGACACACACACACACACACACCTGCTCCATGACGTCGAGCTGCGAGTGTTCCGTCTCAAAGAGCTTGATGAGTAATTGGAGGACCTGAGGATGCAGCAGCTGGTGACACGTGCAGATCTGTCGGGGAAAGAAACACAACATTTAGTTGCCATTGTAGAAAAAGAGCTCAACTCGTACGTGACTGACTATCTCGGTACCTCATCCAGCAGAGCCAAGTGGACCGGAGTGTGATCGGTCTGTAGCTGAAAGTAGCGCGGCTCGGACACGGTCCAGTCAACCCACTTCAAAACTCCCATGGCCACCACTGGGAACCTAAGCGCACATTTACACAAGGACACTCGAATCCATCAACTGATTGTGTTCAACTGATTGTTCATTAGTCCCATCTGGAAGCAATTGAGGTTAAATGGAGTGCACTGCTCGGCTTCTGCCAGCAGCTGTCGGGCTAAAATGTGTTTTGACTGTATTAGGCTTAATTTAGCATGCTTCCACTCACCGTATGCACTGGTACAGAGTGCCAAGCTCAGCCACCAACTCTGTGGCGCCTTTGTTCTCGTTGCAGCAAAGGTTGTGCACCGTCTCGATGGCCTTGGAGGATGATTTTAGTTCATCCTTATTTATGTTGACTCGCTTGTTCTATGATCAGAACAGAAAGATCAGCTCAGCCCTTCGTGACTGCAACCCTAGCTGTTTGTCTGTGGGTTTTTAGCACAAACTTGATAGGGTTAAACCTTTTTCCATGTCTCAACCACGCTGGCAGCGTAGGCCAGGATGTGGATGTATTTGTGCTTGTGGTCTTGGTTAATCTTAGAGCCGGGCTTGAACAGCGACTGCATGAAGAGGTCCAGAAAAGCAGGCACTCTGATCTGAGGAAGGACAAATATAAATATGGATGAGCACTTCCTATCGATAGCCTCATTTACACCACGCCAGGGGTCTGCAACACACAGTTCCAGAGACCCATGTGGCTTTTTCATCCTTCTGCTCGGCCTCTCTTTGACTTTGGAAATAAATGAGTATTTCATTTAAATTCAAACAGGCGGAACGTTGGCCGACTGGTTAGAGCGTCAGCCTCACAGTTCTGAGGACCCGGGTTCAATCCCCGGCCCCGCCTGTGTGGAATTTGCATGTTCTCCCCGTGTCTGCATGGGTTTTCTCCGGGCACTCCGGTTTCCTCCCACATCCCAAAAACATGCATTAATTGGAGACTCTAAATTGCCCGTAGGCATGACTGTGACTGCGAATGGTTGTTTGTTTCTATGTGCCCTGTGATTGGCTGGCAACCAGTTCAGGGTGTACCCCGCCTCCTGCCCGATGACAGCTGGGATAGGCTCCAGCACGCCCGCGACCCTAGTGAGGAAAAGCGGCTCAGAAAATGGATGGATTTAAATTTAAACAAACCATGGATAAATCCAAGACACGTTGAAATTTTTTTTTTTACTGTTACATGAACAATATCAAAATTAAAAAAACATCGTCACGCCTCACAGATGACTGCTTACAATCGTGTGTGTGAAAATGAAGGTGACGTCTACAGCCTTTATTTTCTGACGCAGTACAGTAGCAAAAATCACATTAACCAGGAAAAACAAATATTTTAATTGACTATTATTGTGCAAATATATATTTGACACTGTTAAGAGAAATAGTTATTTTTAATTCAAGTGCGGGGGGGGTGGGGGGGGGGTAACGAATATGAGGGGCGGGGGTTTCCTCACCAGCTCCACAGGAGGCGGGTCCATGCTGCTGAACATCTTAAACAGCACTGTGATATCGGCCGGATTCAGGGCTCCCTTGGACAACATGGCACCCAGCGCCTGGCAGGCACGGGGGTAGGCTGCCGCTGTACCCAGCGCCAGCGTTATCTGACTGGCATCGTGGCCCCTGGCACGGCAAAACCATAGAATGAGCACTGCTTCATTAGGAACATGTATGCAATCAATGGGATCAAACAGGAAGAGCTGTATCTAAGATAATATTCATGGAACGTTTTCAAGGACAACTGTCAGGCTAGAATTGAACACTTAGCACCTTACGGGTGTGGAGAGTCAGAGAGTTTATTTAATTTTTTTCCCAGTACCTCTTGTGTGCCGACTTCTGCACTTCCTGACCAATCCGGCGCACAGCGGAGCCACCCAGCTCCTCCTGGGCCAGGATTGACATCATAGCCTGAGCGAAGAGGTAAGTGTGCTCACCGTGACACACCATTTTCTAAGTAGAGAGATGTGACCAAAAATAAGGGAGGTGTGGTGGGAGTACGAGGACTGAATTGGAAAAGGAAGAACTTAAACTACAAAACATTGGGCGTTTTGTAAACATGATCCCAAATAAATATTCAAACCCACGTAGAATTTAACTGAACAAAAAGGTCTAACGAGGAGATTGGTGAAACTATATGGTTTAAGAAGTGCTCAAACCAAGCACCATAATCTCTCAGTATAAATGATTGAGCATCACTTAACAAATAGCAAGAAATCTAAAGCAGAATTAACAAACTGACCTTTCAAGCCCAAATGTGCACAAAACAAAAGGAAAAAAAAAAGCACTGGACTAAAAAACTGCAGCACTATGAGAAAATATATCAATAAAGCTAATCAGTGGGGAAAAGCGTCAAATCGCTTTGAAGAGTAAATGTTGGCGTATATGGAGAATGGAAAAGGTCATGTGGTCAGACGAGAGCAGAATCCCTCTGGAATGTGTTGGGGAAAGTCCAAAACTCCCATCGTCAATACAGGACAATAATACATGTGACTGTGGATGGTAATAAATATAATGACCTTGCACAAGCTTATTGATGCCACACTAAACGTTTAAAAACCTTGGACTATGGATTTCTCAAAATGGGCCTCACAGCAAATTCTGGCAGGTTCTTCTCCAAGTTCTCCTCTCCTCCATCCAGCAGCGTGGCTAAAGATGTCCTCAACACTCGAGAGAAAACCTCCAGCTGCTGGCATGCTGTCGACACACTGGTGATCTCCCCCTGGTAACCTGCATCTGAAATCAGCTACAAAACACCTTTGTTTTACAGCTGGGAAAATAAATGAATAAATAATAAAAACAGGCATTGAAAAAAAAAAAATTCTGCGAGCATACCTTCACAGTGAAGTTGAGCATCAAACAGTCGGGATGAGCCTCGGCCAGCTTGTAGAAGAGGTCTCGCCAAGTTGTGTGAGCGATCATCTGCTCCAGCCAAGCAGGAGTCTGGAAACACATTCTCAATCAAAACACACACTCTTCAATCTGACTCAACACGTGACACAAGAAATATATATTACATATTATTGGATCAATAACAGTAAAGACATCGCCCACTGAATTTCCTTTTGAGATCTATTATTTTAACTGACTGTTTCAATTATTGGAAGTTATTATCCATCAAAAGGTCATAATTGTTTCGGAGGGGAAAAAAAACAAAAAAAAGTAATATTTTTCAAACTTTTAATGCAAAATGTGTTTAGCGTTAGGTGTCGGAAATGAAGTTTCATGATTTGCAACGTTTTCTGAAGATGCTAATTACATTTTTGTATATATATATATATATATATATATATATATATATACACACACACACACAGTATTTATTTATCTCCTATTGCTTAATGTGCCCTTTCCATGAAAACTAACAAATGTCTTCAGAGTTCCTTTGTTTGCTTCTTTAACAAACGGTCCTTCCTCTCTGACACCCAAGCTGTCTTTACCGTTAATGGCACTGAAGAGAGAATCACTGTTGTTGCTATACACCAGAGGGATCTGTGAGCTGAAGTGCCAGGATGAGGCAGCCATTTTGCATTCACACAATAGTAGACAGCAAAATAAATGGTGTTATTTGAGATATGAATATGTCTGAATTTGTAAAAGTGTCAGAACCATTGCATGTCTTTACCGTTATTACGACTGTAATAAAGACGAGACTGTAATGGGTTAAATGAGTAGTTAAGAATGCATGCACTTCTATCTGCAGTTTGAAGGGCAACATGTAAATTGTGCAACTCACATGAGTTTTATGTCTTTACCGTTCTGCAAGAAGTGCATTTCAGTGGGCCACCACCATTTGCTTTTTCAATCAGGATTGCTTTTTACAATTTTAGTTCGCTAAGCACTTTTTGATTTCATGACATCATTCAGTGTTTTTTCTCCTGGTGAGCTCAGAGTTTTGTGCCTCGACACTGTGATTAAATGGATGGATGAAATTTCCCTGCAGCAGATTATTTTCATCGATAATACAACATTAATAATAATGTGGTTTAAATTCACATTTTAAGGATTTTAATTGAATTAGCAATCACTAACCAATTCTTTATTTGAAAATGTAAAAAAGTTTAAGTGTATGTTTTTAACCAATCTTTCTTATTATGTTATATACAATAAATGAACTAATTTAATGACAAATGAATTTAAAAAGATAAAATAAATTTTATGTAACCAACAAAAAGCACAAGGAGTACATAACACAGGAAGGCCTGAGTCAAGATTTGAACCCAGGACATCTTGACTGTGAGGTAGACCATAATGCTAACCACTTGTACACTATGCTGCCCTACGTCACACTCTACATTGCAAAATTAATAAACAAATTTATGGTGGTCTCATCACAAAAACAATAGCATTCAGACAGGGATGTTTTCACTTCAACCCAACTGTATTATTGTCACCTTCTTAAACTAATGGCCGCAGTAATTCGTTTGACTTTTTTTGCCGATATCATCTCATGATGCATGCAGCCTTCTGTTAAAATCACCTACATTCTTAGTTGAACAAATCATGCAATTCCACCCCTGCAATAAAATTTGCAATAATATAGTCAGTACTTGACAAATTTTTCTTGCGTTTTCCGAATAAAGAAGACTTTCTGCCATTATTTTAGGAACTTTACTGTATGATTATCATATTAATCACACCTCTCCCTCTACGGTGAAAATGGAATCTGCTTTCTGGGGGTCGAAGTGTTTTATCAGCAGACTCTTCAGGTGATTTTCAACTCGCTCTTGTACTTGTGCTGGTTCGACACCTGTAAAGTACATGACAATTCCAGCTCATGAAAAGGCCCACTGCATGCACAGCGCCGAGGAGCAAAGACAGGGTGGGAGCTACTAACCCATCTGGATGAGCCACTCAGCCAGCAAATTAACAGTCTGAGCTACGGCAGAGTAGTTTTCCGACAGAAGCTGGATGACGTGTTCTGGAGAACCACCCGCCTGGAAATACCTGGAACATAAATAAGAGTTCAGCTTTATCGTCCCTGTCCTATCATTGTAAAAAAAGCTGCCATGGCTTGCATGACAGCTGGCTGAAACTGGCGGAAAACAGACGGGTGTGTACATTTTGAGGGTGTTAAAGATGGCAGGCTCCATGATGTAATCCCTGCTGGAAAATTTCTTCAGACAATCCTCTTGGATTTTCCCCAAATTTTCAATGTCAACATATGCATCCTCCTGCAAGAAAAAGGCAAGACTGTCTTTATGGTTTATGTTTCTGCAAAGTGCAACTGCGATAATGTGGTTGCACAAGTTTGCACACCCGCTTGTGACTGGGGATGTGGCTGTGCTCAGAATAAACCAATTACAGTCAAACTCATTAAATGGAGTCATCAGTTCAGCTGTTCCAGTATGTTTTTTTTTTCTTTTCCCCCAAGGTACTTTTATTGTCAATTCATCAATATGCGTAACACATACAGAGGTACTCATTGGCCCGCGTTGCTACAAAAGACTACAAATAATAACATCAATATAAAAGGTAAATAAACTACAGTATATACACAGACATGCAAACACCAAAGGCATGAAAAAGTGAGCAAAAAAAAAACATTGCCTTCATGGTAACGATGACCTTCTCAACATGGCCGCCACGTAGGCAAGACAATCAGCTGGGCTGGCTTACCTAGTGTTAATACCTATGCCCAGAAAGCCCAATGGAATATGTTGTGAGAGTTAAATTGGATTGACGCAAACAGTGGCCAATGCGGAAGTCGAAGTCGTAGTCTCACGCACGAAATAGCTGATAAATAACCAATAATTGATGAATAAAAGTAGCGAGCGACATTTATATCATTGTTACGGAATAAAAGCACAGTGTTTTTTTCTGGTCTCGTCAACTCCTGTGACTTGTCCAAACAAAGCAGGTCCCGAACGCACAGTCGGAACCTAACCATAACCCTAATATTCAGAAATTACATCTGTGTGGATGGTGGATGTGTGGAATGGATCTAGCTGCCAGCATTCCATGGACAAAACAGTCCATGACGTCAGTGACGGCGACCCCCTAACCCCAACCCCCCCAAGAAAAACTCATCAGATCGATATGAGTTACGTAAATGGCATATTTTGAGTTCAAAACGGCGAATTCTGTCGAAACGCGACTGATTTGCATGTATGTATACAGTATAAAAAGTATTAATTGAAAGTGTAAATATTAAAGGTCAGGTGACATGTGCAATATAGTCAAGGTCAGAGAACCAATGCAAATAAGACATTTATAAATTAGATGATAAAACCCCAATGCTGCTAAAGTGGTTAGTGCGACCCTGAGTCTGGTGTGAATGTGTACGCGTGTATTGTGTGTGTGTGTGTGTGTGTGCATCTACATGTTTGCGGGGCGTCAGAGTTCAGAAGTCAGGTAGGCAGACGACAGAAGAGGTAGAGGGGGCAGAGCAGGCAGCGAGTTCAGCTTCCTGACAGCCTGATGAATAAAAGAGTCTTTGAGTCAGCTAGTCCTGGCCCGCAGACTCCGCAGTCTCCTCCCTGATGGCAGCAGACTGAAGAGGCTGTGTGACGGATGGGTGGCATCCCCCGCTATGCGGAGGGCTTTGCGGGTGCTGTAAATGTCCCGCAGGGAGGGAAGAGAGGTTCCGATGATCTTCTCAGCTGCCCTCACTATGCGATGGGGAGTCTTGCGGCATGATGCGGTGCAGGCTCCGTACCACACAGTGATGCAGTTGGTCAAGATGCTCTCTATGGGCCCTCTGTAGAACGAGCACATGATGGGGGTTAGGGGTCTGGCTCTTCTCTGCCTGCACAGGAAGTAGAGACGCTGGTGAGCTTTCTTGGCCAGTAATGAGGTGTTGCTGGTTCAGAAGAGGTCCGCTGCGATTTGTTTTGACATTTCAAATGTCAGAACTTATAGAACAAGCTATGGTCCGCAGAGCGCTTCCACAGCGTCAGAGAGTTACACTGTTCAAATGTATCCATTCGAGAAGCGTTCAAAAGAATTTCCAAGGAATTCAATATACCATGGCATGGAACACAGTGAAGACAGCCATTATCAAGTCGAAAAAAATACAGAACAACAGTGACATGATCAAGACCTGGACGCCCCTCCAAGATTGATGAAAAAATGAGAAGAAAACTGAAGGAGCCGCAGAAATTTCTAGCAATTACTGATTGAGACAACAAACAATCTCCAGTCTTCTTCATATGTCTCGGCACATCCATCCCAAATGGATGTGGGTAAAATGTGTTATGGTCTGATAAAACCAATTGTAAACCTTTTTGGTGATTCTTTTAATTTTGATTCTGAATCTCAACACAAAGACATCCATAGTTTTAAGAGGGGGTGCAAACTTGTGCAACCAGATTATAATTTTTTTTTTTACCACTCCCACGAAGAGTTGTACAGGTTTTAGGTTTTATTAATGGCGTGACAAGGTTTTGAAATGACTTTTGTCAGCTCGAGTCTGTAAATATAGCTGATTGATTGAATGTATGTAAATACATCAATCTATTAGCACGTAGCAGCCAATTAACTTACATGTGGATTCCTTAAAAATAAAAATAAAAAGGCAGAAACTAACCGGACCTAAACAATGATATTGTCCGACTGTTGTATGAAGAGAGTGTTCAATCCCAAGAGCATTGCTCCCATTCAACTGTCATGCTAACATGCTAACAATAAGTGGCCAAACAGCAACAAGTTCTTACCGTGTTAGCGTCCGGGCCTTCCCAGTCCCCCGCGCCGCTATAATATTCCTCGTCCATGTCGACGGGAACGGGATAGAATTCAACTAGCTATAGTAAACCGTTGTTTGTATCCTCCCCGACGACCCGAAACACGAAGACGTTTGAAGAAGCTAGCCAGGTGGATAAATGGAGGAAAATGGCGCGGCGGTTAACCCTAATACACATTGGGCCCCACTACTATTCCCCGAGTCAATCCTGTCAGGCACAATCTAGCTCACTGGGGTTTTGTTAAAGCGAAATGCGCACATCAAATTGCATGGGCGTCATTTATATTTACTTTCTTTCCTATGGGTCACCCCTTGGGATATGATATCCAAGTTTCGAGGGAATTCTGCATATAACACTGTTTAGAAGGTCATAGAAAAGTTTTTTATGTTACCAAAAAAAAAAAAAAAAAGAAAATACATATAATGATAATGTCGTCTCAATTTCCTCACAAATCTATTTACTCCGAGTGGAATCTGGACCTGCATATCCTATTATTCTGTTGTAAGAATAGCAAAGGGTGGACACAGGTTAATTGCATTTCTGCCATAGAGTGGAAGAGAATTTAAAGTCCCTGTAAAGCGACGTCTTCTAAATCTGATACACCAGTGTTAACAACCCTGTCAAATTTGAATGATGAAAAAAATTGTCAATTACATAAAATGACTTAAAAATCGTGAAAAATCAAGCCATCCTCATCGCTCTCAAATACTGTGGGTGCATCAACTGAATTTGCTGAAACCACGTCCGTGCAACACTGTCGATCAAATACTACTACTACAAGCTGAAAAATGAATGCTACTTCGTGTAGCACATTTTTTTTATGCCTACACATAACTATGTGTTTGAACCACAAAAAAATATATCTACTTAAAGCCTCCGGGGGCTGGAATATATTACATCGAGTCGTGGTGGGGCAATTGCGCCAGATAATCATTGATGTGGGGTGGGGGGGTCTCATGCTTGGAGTGCGTCACATAGTGCCATTTTAGCTACGCCCAAAATATCAGGAAAAATTAAACGGTGAAAAACAGTTTAACCCTGTATTGCCACAACTTAGTAGTACGAGATAGTTTTCAGTCTTTGCACGTTTTCAGCAATTATCTTCAATTATAATGCATTTTTACGCAAATCTCTGAACTCACTTTATTGGGTCTTATTCTGACTGTCATTACATGCTTCTTTTATAGAATAAAATAAAATAATTTTCAGACCAATTAAGTGAAATTGGATAATTTCCCATGTCACACCTGATATGATTCTCTTGCGTACAGTGGTTGGGAACCACAGCCATAGAACACGCAAACAAAAACAAGAAAACACAGTAAAGCAACAATAGAACAAAATAAGAACAAAAAGTAACTAAAATAGACAATTAACAAAATCAGGTTGTTCAGTATAAAGTAATGTAATGTTCACACTAGTGTCGTGTCAGCATCTAACTGGCAGCATTATGGACAAAGTTTTTTTATATCAGCGTTATATCTGACAAAAGGTGTTGAATTCCTTAGATAACTACTGGAAAGGGTGAAACAAAAAAGGAATAAAGAAATGTTTAAGATATATAGGGTCATCTGTGTGAATACATTTATAGGAGTGAGTAGATCCTGTTTATAAAATGTGATACAATGATGATACGTTAAAAATAGAATAAAAATCCTTGCAGTCAATGCAGACTACGATCAAATATTTTTTTAAAAACACACGCAGTGTGTGAATTGCTCAATACGATGTCAAATGAACACCCTACACAAACTCATGACATCCACACAGGCCTACACTCTTACAGTTTTTAAAGTGGGATAATGTATACAATGATTTCAATGAATCAGTGTTACACAGACCAAAATGAGCAGGAGGCACGTAAAGTTTCATCTATTTGCATATGCTTTACAGTACATTGACTCATTGGAACAAAGTACTTAAAACCACACTCCAAATGTATTTCTGTAAATCAGATCAACACAATATTGTATTCTGTTGTTTACTCGTGAGGGGCCCCCACACTTTAGGTAATCTGATTTATCTTCTTTAAGCAGTGAAGATTGGGAGTGTAAACCCTGCAGGAGTTTTTTTTTTAAACCTGGAAGGTGTGTTTAAAAAGAGCACAGCCATGTTGGAATGCTTTTTAAAGTATTCATGGCATGTTAATTTAACAGAGCCATTCACAGGAAATTAAAGATATAGGTGAGAAGGTCAACACATCCAGACATTTGGGAACAAACGTCTTTAATTTTAAATTGCAAACTGCAACATATGAATTATATTATTTAGCCAAAGGAGCAGAAAAAGGTCATACCCGTGGCAAATAAATCACACAATCTGTGTTAAATCTAAATCCAACACAATATGTTCAACTTAAATCTTGCAGGGAAACTACACCCTAAAAGAAAATGTACATTCCTTGGATGTCGGACAAGTCATTCTTACTTTGTGAACATCATCAAGTCTTACGGAACGTTGACAAATACTCATTTTACCCAGTCACCCTAAAAAGGAAAACGACTACATTTAGTCTGACAACTGTAAAGGGACGACGGCGACTATTCCACCCCCCGCCCCACCTCCATACACAAACTCAAGATTCAGATATCCCATCATATCTCCTCGACCTCTTAATTCATCTTATGTGTTCTAAATATTTTACCTGAACTGGTTTGCAACATCAGATTCAAGGTGTATTAGCAGGGTTTCACTTCAACAAGGCATTCTATTGGGATTTCTTAGCTCAGTTGAAACTGAACCGGAATTATTGAGTTCGGTTATTGCTTTGATGAATATTTACTCTAGAGATGAAATTCCACATTGTTCAAATGCATGCGGGAAAAAAGGGCTAGATCTGGTTTCAATTGACTTTTGGTTGAAAAGTCCCTGCACTGTTCATTCTGAAAACTTTTGGAAATGATTAGCTGATTGGCTGTAGTAGCAGCCACATGACAGAAACAGTGACGCAAATCTGTTGTAACGTAGGAGACGAGTGATTAGCACCGTGTTCACGAAGGGCAAACCACAAGGTAAAGGGCACAGAGTTCAGGGGTGCACTTCCAAGTGCTGCGTGCTGTAAATCAACTGCTGATCCTTCAACAAGTCACTTTTTGGTCTTCAGTCCCCTCTGTCAAAGTCTGGCTGTGTGCAGCTTATGCAAATATAGTCTTCCATCTCTGCACGCTCAGCAGACAGTCCCACACAGACCTGGTGGAACCACTGATTGCAGCTTCCATCACATTGGACCCAGTTTAACTGAAAAAGAAAACAAACAGGATATTTATAGTGAAAAATAGTCTACAAGTCAAGGGCTGTCAGTTTGTGTGGTAGTTAATTATCAAACACACCTCGTCTCCTTCTGGCTCTCTGCACCACGGCGCAGCGCACAACGAGTAGTCCTCATCCGAATCGGATGCAGACACAGATGCAGCAGGTTCCGATGCTGCATGTGTGGGGGAGCAACTCCCCCTGCTTTCTTCCCTCCGGTCACGTCTCCTCTTAGACTTCTTTTTGCAACCTTTCTTGGCCTTCCCTGAGTGCTGAGAGTCAGAGCTTTCCTTGCGTCGCTTGGTCCTTTTGCTCTGAATGCTCAGTGCCTCTTTATTGTGACATGAGCCTCCACTCTGTGTAGACACGCACATTTCTGTTGTTACCATATGTCTACTGAAGGAGATGCAGCATATATGGAGGTACGTAGAGGCAGAGAAGAAAAATGGTGACGTGTTAAATACTTATTTCAGCCGCTGTACGTTTTGCGTACCGGGAACCATTTCATTAGACAAAATGGCCGGTTGAACATTTTGGTGTTCAATTATACGTTTAATTCTCTTTGGTTTTATGTCAGTTTTAAAGTAAACTTCAATTTGGTGTTACAAACTGCTTGTAGCAAGCACGCTTTGCTTCTTATTCAGAGAACTGTGCCACCGAAAGAGTGAGAACGGGTGCTAAGGAATACTTTAAAAAGTGTGTTTTAATAAGTTTAAACATGTGTTTAAAGCATGTGGGAGGGGTAAAAATGCATCCTACATTTTCACTTATTGCGGGTGAGTCTGGAACACATCACCTGCAATAAACAAGGGTTCACTGTATAGTCCAGAATTATTCAATACCTTTTTGTGCTGTTTTGTGCTCTCCATCTGTAGCTCGTCATCTTCTGTGCTTTTCCTACAAGAGGATCTCTGAGTGGGCAGAGGAGCCAGTTTGTACAGCAAGTATGTGTAAAGCTGCTCGGTTTCTGGAAGTGTGACCTGCAGTAGGAACCCCTCCACCATCAGCTCCTCCAGCTCAGGGCAAAGTCCTGTTAAAGGCACTTTTAGAAAGGTTGGCTTCATAATTTGAAAGGGGAAAAAAATGAAATACACACTACATTTGATTAAACTAACCCTGGACTGGAACACACTGGTGTTCTGTATAAAAAGACCAGCCATTCTTTTGCGATATTCTGTATCTGTTTTTCCCCTGAAACATAAACACATAAAATGTTACAAACAATAACACCACATGCCCGGATGCTAATCTGTCCACTGACCATTTTTGATACTTCCTCCAGAAGTCCACCTGTGCAGGCCTGCTGAACTCTGTGCTGCCATTGCACCGTGCGCTCGATGAGGAAGCGCAGTGCGTCACCCTCAGGAAGTCTGACCCGAATCCTTTGCAGTGATGCCAGCAGAGGCAAGACCTTGTCCAGGGGTGGCTTCCTTGAACGCTGGCAAAAGGGGCAAAGCCAGACTTGACCATATTTGAGGTCTGCGTTTGCTGCAATGCACCCACTGTGGAAAAGCTCACGACAGAGCTCACACTGCACCATGGCCCCCGAGGGCGGCTTTTGGCAAACACACACACTAGCGGCACAACAGTTTTGAGTAGGAAGAAGCTTGGACTCGTTTGAAGCCCTGAGAGCCAACAAGGTCTCCATCTCCTTGTCGCGGACGTCATCGAGGGTGGTCATCTGTGACGAGAGAAGATTTTGTTGTTCATGATGCTTACAGATCCAAATGTGATAGGGCTTCTTCACAAGCAAGTGTAATTAAAATGTCTAATTATTTAACACACTAATATTTGGTTAACACAATGTGCATCTGTATGTACACATTCTCTGGGCTCAATCTTATTGTAATCCCCCCAAAAATGATATTGCCTTTGAAAAATGTCTGCATTAAAATTAAGGAAATTATATTGTTTTAATGAAGTTAAACTGACAGTAGGAAAAAAACTGTTTTCCTGTATATACATAAGAGGCGACACTTACAGCAGAGGCAGAGTTTTTGCTTTCCGAAAGTGCCTTTTCCACGTCGTGGAGTGAGTCCAGGTTTACGGGTGATCTCTTACTCATCTGTGTTCCCTCTTTTGTTTTTTTATATCTTGACCTATGAAGCCCAGCTCCTTCGTCACATCTTGGGCACAGTACCTGAAAATGCAAAACAATATTGTGTAGTGCGCTAGCAGGAAGGTTGTTAAAATATAGTTACATCAACTCTTTGACCAGAAATGCCCTATATTAATTTGAGATTCAACATAGAAGATACCATTTTGGTAAATTGTGAGATATCAAGTCTTAATGTCGAGCAGCATATTCAGTGTGGTGTATCGAGCAAAAGAACAACTGTAATCCAAAAAAACATTAAAATGCTTGACATACCTCCAAAAGAGAAAAGGGTGAATTTTTGAGTAGGAATGTTTTTGCAGCGCTTTCCTTCCAGATCTGCACGTCACTGACCAGTGCCTCCAGTCGACTGAGAGGGTCGAGCCTCACGGGGATACCCTCTGCTCTGAGTACTAGCTCAGAAAGGCTTTCCAGCACTGGAATACGGCCCCCCAGCTATAAGCGTGCAAAGGCAACACTTGTAGGACCAGCCAGGCTTTTCTCAAGCAGAATTTTCAGCAAGTGGAAAGTTTACCTGGAGGGCTTCAGCTTCATGAAGCCACTTCTTGGCCTTGACCACAGCATCCTTCAGCTGCAGACAGTTCGGCAGATAAGCAGGGACGTTTTCCATTTCTTGTAACGCAGCATCAAGTGTTTCTATACTTTGATATGGACTTTGAGAAGACACACACAAATTTATTCTATTAATTTATTAAATAATAATAGTTCATATAGATAACTAAACATTTTCCTGCCACCTTTTTTCTCTCAACTTAAAGGTCAGACGACAAAGATGTCAAAAATGTTCTTAGTAAATCTAGAACCCCTTTACAAACCACATCTGGCATTTCGAAGTGATTTTATAGCAGGTATACAGCAGTTAAATGGATAAATATGATTCAGAATGCCCCTTCTGCATCCAGCGCCTTCCAGTCTTCAGCTCTATCCGGCGCTGTGACGTCACATGAGCCAAACAGCCTGTTAATTCGGCATTGTGTGCTATTGTTCCATGCCGTTGTTCCGTCCTTGTATATTTGTTGTTGTATGATTTAGCGATGTCACGATGATTTATTGTGCGGCATTTGGTTATACAAATTTTTTGGCTTTCCAAGTGGAAAAGGAATACGCAACCAGTATATAGGGAATGCCTATCAACAGGGGAAGAAACGTGCTCAGCTATGGGTGCCTAGCAAGCATTCCAAATTCTGTGCTGATCACTTCGAACGGCGTGTTTTGAGAAAGACTTCGCAGAAAGCATTGCATAGAGAAGTAGAGGCTAAAACCAGATGCGGTGCCAACTACTTTTCCTACGACCATCGGGACCTCAACCGCCAGCAAGAGAACTAAATCTCGCAGCCACCACGGTGGAGCGGTGAAGCGGCGCAAACAAGAGGTGAGGATTTCCTTGTATATACCTACCACTCTGTTATGGTTACTATGCACTGGGATGTAGGAAAAAAAGACCCACGCAGTACTTTTCAGTACTGTCAACTGTACTTTTGCTTATATGACAAGCCAACAGACACGGCAAAGACTTTCTGTGCAGCATGTTATAACGCTACTCGAGCGAGGGGCATACAATATATAGTAATATTGCATACTATGTAAAAGCTTGTGCCGTGTCACTGAAACATATGAATATATAATACGTGTAGTCGTGCTAAAAAATATTGGCACCCCTTGGGTGGCATGACTGTATAAAAAGACATGTTTTTGACATACCGTCACATCGACCCAGTGGCCCCTCTTTTTCTGTTGTACAATTGCTACTTGGCTGCTCGTCGTCATCACTGGTCGGCTCAAACG
The DNA here is from genome assembly GCF_024500275.1 of Phycodurus eques. Lineage (NCBI taxonomy): Eukaryota > Metazoa > Chordata > Actinopteri > Syngnathiformes > Syngnathidae > Phycodurus > Phycodurus eques. The sequence continues at coordinate 14,656,669 of NC_084534.1, forward strand.
TATGGTTTGACGATGCCAAGTTCAGTTGGGTGCTCCTGTATGTCGAAATCCTCCTCATATTCCAACACATTCCTCGGCATTGCGTATAGAGTGTAGCACGCTGTTTTTGTCAATTGCAATGTCACTTCTGGTAGCCCTTGCGGTGGCTAGAGTAATCACACCCTGGTGTCTAGAGCTTCAGGTATGTTCGGGGAGTGCTCAATACGCGTGATAAAAACCTAATTTTTAGCTAAACTATAGTTGAAAACTTGCTGGAAGTTACATGCATGTATGACATAACATAAACAATGCAAATATGAATTTTAACTGACCCCATAACATCTTTGTCATCTGACCTTTAACTGTTGCATCTCCTGCGCCAGCGTAATACAGTTTTGGCAACTTCACTAGATTATTTATTGGGTTTCTTTAGTTTCCTCTGCTGAATAAGTGCTGGAACCACGCAATAAAATGTGCAAAGTTAGCCACGGGATATTCAAGGAGGACCAGAATGAACACAGAGCTTGCAAGTGACAACTTGATATCTTTGCAAGAGATCAGCCAGGAGAGAAAATGAATACTACAACGAGGTCCAAAAGGTGAGACGAACAGTGTAGTAAAAATACATTTTAAAACTTTTTTTTGTATTGGAAAGCAATTACTAAAGCATATATGAAAATTAAATGGAGTTTGTGTTACACATGAAGGTGATCCAACCGAAATTCAAATGAAATAGAGCAGGAAAGTGCTTTTAAACTACAATGCCTTTAATATGTGAAATATTTAATGAGTGGTCTCTAGATATAACCCATTACACAGGTATTGAATGGATCTAAACCTGATCTTTTTTTTGTTTAGAAACATGAGCATGCTTTTGTCCTCACCTGGCTTTCATGAGGCCGAGCATTCGCTCCTCCAGCTGCTCAGAAACCGTCAGGAGCTCCTGCAGGCGAGCCATGGCTCTTTCCACAGAGCTGTGAGGGGCTAAACCCACGCCCTGGTCGATCAGCCTCCTCATGGTGTCAAGGCAGAGGTTGTCTGGCCTGCTGTTGGCTTGCTTAACAGTCTCCAGCCAGCGGGCCTGCTCCAGCCTCTCCCTGAGCAGAGGCAGCTGGGGCAGCTCTACGTCAAGGCCCAGGCTCAGATCCAGCAGTTCCTGAAGCTCGACTGAGTTAGGCGACTCGTCAGAGAGGAGCCTTTCGCTGCGCTGCTGGAATTCATCAACCCGAGTCAGCAGGTCCTGAAAGGTACATGCAAATGCTATTAGGTTCTAACATTAAACACAAAGTCAAACTTTAAAACTTAAATGCTAAACAACCTTCAGTAAAGGCGCCTGTCTGATGTTACATGGCAGGTTGTCCAACTGTTGGACAAAAGACCGGAGCTCCTCCACAGTCAACCCGTGGCTTTGAGACTTCCCCCCACAAGAGCGAAACCTGCAACATTAGAAAAAGGAAAGACTACAAATGTCAGAACATTTTGAGGGACAGCTAATAATGCATGAAAATGTGGGTAAAATATCCTACCATGAATGTGTTTGCCATTTAGAGGTAGGAAAACTATTACATGATTATCAAATTCCAGTCAAGAGAGAAGCTCTGCAGTCTAAATCGGCCTCTCCAGACAGAACACGTATCCACGTCCTGTCAGAGGTCATGACCCTTCAATCGCTTCCTTAGACAAACGCTGTCCAAAATGATAGCCAGTTCTCACAGTAATCATGCTATGCTAACAGATCTCCCGGCTGATTTTTCTGTTTCTGAAGCAGACCAGTTTTCTAGTATTTTAGTGAGGTTTTTGTTCACTCAGTGGCTATATCTATGGGCCAAGGAAGATCGAAATGTATTTCTCTTAGCATGAGGAGGTACAGAAGCCAAAGGAAGACTGAAGTGCCACACTCGCTACATCTGGACATCAGACCCACCGAGATTATACTATGCAAACTGTTCTTTGTCAAGCAGAGTAAGAAAAAAATCTTAATGGGCTATTTCCAAATTTATTTTTTGCTCACGCTACATATTAGTTAATCGACTGCTTCTAGACCAAACGGACGACAATTTCATGACTATGACTAGCCAATGATTGGTTGAGAGAATGACAATTTTTATGAGGTATACTGCATGAGGAAATACTCACTTGGCATGTTATTTTCAAAGTGCTGAAGAGAAACAACGCATGTGTTCAGTTCATAACGTGCAACTCCCCCCCCCTCCCCCTTCATTTACCAACGAGGCGAAACAGTGTGTACACTCCAGAGCACAGTAGCAAATTAGCCAAAACAACTAAGCTTGAAACTTTGCTTCACTCAAGCATACACAATGCTAGCATGATGTAGCAAACTAGCCTTAAAATGTGGGATACAGAAACAAACCCTACACCATTTACCTGATTTGGATGTAAATAAACCTCAAATTAAAAGATGAAAGTCTGCAGCCAGCACATTTTGTTTGTTTCATTTCTAATCAATTGTGTTGACATTTGAGCCAAAAAGATGACAATTGTGTTCATGTCCTAATATTTATGGACCTAACTGAAGGCACATCTCAATGCTGCTAGTAACAAAGACGACGTTTCTAGAGTAAACTTTATGCTAAGGCGAGCTCATTCACGTATAATTGTCAACAGTCAATCTTTGTTGAGCCGAGGCACCTATTTTACATTTGAAAAATTTCACGGTCAACCACAAAACACACAAAAAAAAATTATGATTACTGATATCTTATCTAGTTTAGCCACAAATGTACTTTAGTCAGTGTGAAATCTGGGCTGGTTTAATTGAACACGAAGCTGATATTTGCAGGGAGCCAACTTATTCTGTTGTATAAATAGCAACAGGTGGATCCACAGCTTTATTGTACTTTTTGCCATCCAGTGGAAGAGCATTTGTTCTGTTTCCACTAAATGCCGCTGGCATAGATATATGAACAAATATATATTTATGATTAATAAAACTAATTAAAATAATAATACAAAATATATAAGGCAGCATTAATTTTTCTTAAGTTAACATACGAACGGCCGAACGGAAAACGCCAGCACAAAATTTAGATACCAACTGAAACGTGGATTTTGTGAACCGTTCCGCCCATAGTACAGGCATATCTGTTGCTATTAATTCTCAATGGTTTCATCTGGTTGTGAGGCCGTATCCACATCGCTTGATCCAATACAGACATTTATCAGAGATGCTTGGTTTTGGAAAGGGAATAAACTTGACAACCTTTTCCAGGCGCTCTTGATATCGCTTATCAATGATTTACGCTGGGACAAACTTTATATACTACACTAATCAAACTGGTGTTTTCCATAAGTAATATTTTTTGTCTCAGATAGTGTTTTTGGGAAATTACAGTGGTGTGAAAAAGTGTTTGACCCCTTCCTGATTTCTTATTTTTTTTGCTTGTTTGTCACACTTAAATGTTTCACATCATTAACCAAATTTAAATATTAGTCAAAGACAACAAAACACAGAAGGCACTTTTTAAATTAAGGTTTTTATTAAGGGAGAAGGGAGAAAAAAAAAATCCAAAACTACATGGCCCCCCGCTAAAACATAACTGGTTTATCATACTTCAGTTCAATTTCTCGAGGCTCACCCAGGCATGATACTGCCACACCTGTTCTCAATTTAAAAAAAATCACTTAAATAGAACCTGCTTGACAAAGTGAAATAGATCCTCAAAAGGATCATAGACATCATGCCGAGATCTTAAGAAATTCAGGAAAAAAATGACAAAGAAAGTAACTGTGGAAAAGGTTATAAAGCCATTTGTAAAGCTTTGGGACTCCAGCGAACCACAGTGAGACCCATTATCTACAAATGGCAAAAACATAGAACAGTGGTGAACCTTCCCAGGAGTGGCCATTCGACCAAAATTACCCCAAGAGCGCAGCAACAACTAACCCCAAGAGGTCGCAAAAGACACCACAACAAAATCCAAAAGAACTGCAGGCCTCACTTGCCTCAGTTAAGGTCAGTGTTCATGACGACACCATAAGAAAGAGACTGGGGAAAAAATGGCCTGCATGGCAGAGTTCCAAGACGAAAATCACCGCTAAGCAACAAGAGCAAAAAGGCTCATCTCAATTTTGGGGCGGATATCTTAATGATCCCCAAGACCTTTAGGAAAATACTCTGTGGCCAGACGAGACAAAAGTTAAACTTTTTGGAAGGTGTGTCCCCCATTACATCTGGCATAAAAGTAACACTGCATTTAAGAAAAAGATCATACCAACAGCAAAATATGGTGGTGGTAGTGTGATGGTCTGGGGCTGTTTTGCTGCTTTAGGACCTGGAAGACTTGCTGTGATAAATGGAACCATGAATTCTGCTGTCTACCAAAAAATCCTGAAGGAGAATGTCCGGCCATCTGTTTGTGACCTCAAGCAAATTTTGGTTTTGGAGCAGGACAATGATCCAAAAAACACCAGCAAGTCCACCTCTGAATGGCTGAAGAAAAACAAAGTGAAGACTTTGGAGTGGCCTTGTCAAAGTCCAGACCTGCATCCTATTGAGCTCCTGTGGCACAACCTTAAAAAGGCAGTTCATGCTTGAAAACCCTCCAACGTGACTGAATTACAACAATGCAAAGATGAGTGGGCCAAAATTCCTCCACAGCGCTGTAAGAGACTCATTGCAAGTTATCGCAAATGCTTGATTGCAGTTGTTGCTGTTAAAAGGAACTCCGATTGCAAGGACATGTTTGGTATATATGATCTGATATGATATGAGAACGAGTCTCTGTTGTAAAGAGCTCCGTTTCATTTCTGCCGTTGCTCATGGTACTTGTTCGTTTTGCCCGATGTTATAAATGTATTCAGTGATAACTGAGAGTAAAGTTACATGCATACCTATTTTACTGTTTTTCACTGCTAACTCAATGACCGGTTGTTTACAACAGCTGGTGCTGCTAAAGTGGGCTGATCAAGGTGAGCGGCCAGCGCCTCCTGTCTTTTGCGTCTTTTTGCTCAGCTTTCGCTTGTTACGTGCGGCCGTTGAGCTCTTTCATGAGATGGGGGCGATCAAAGGCTTCGAACAAACAAACCGGCCACATCCTCTCACCGTTTCCTCAACTGGATCTTTTTGGGAAAGCTATGAATGCTTGCCTCCTTTTTTTCATTCAGTCCTGATTGGAAATCACATCCCAAAGCGGCGCAGTATGGCATTTTTAACTCTTTTCACTGACGATGAAAGTTGTTCCTAAGTGGCTAGCTTAGCTCTGCAGAGAGCAGCAACGCAACAATTTTACAATAGCCATTCTACATCATCATTCCCAGAATTCTTTGTACACGCTAAACATGGCGGCGACAGTGTATCAAATTATGGTCTGAACAAAATCTTTTTTTTTTTAAACTTGTAGGAATAATTTATAAATATATACCCCTGTATTTCAGTAGTTGTAAAATTAAATGTGTTTTGTCGTTTCAAACGGAGTTTACTTTAAGGGTGGACCAACCAGTTATTAGGTTTAGGGGGCAATCACTTTTTCACACAGGGCCATGTAGGTTTTGATTTTTTTTCCCCCTTTAATAATAAAAACCTTAGTTTAAAAACAGCATTTTGTGTTTACTTGTGTTGTCTTTGACTAATATTTAAATTCTTTTGATGATGGGAAACATTTAAGTATGACAAACATGCCAAAAAATAAGAAATCAGGAAGGGGGCAAACACTTTCTCAAACCACTTTAAGCGTGCGCTACTACGATGTAGGAAGTTAATGATCGGTCTACTCTGTCATGTGACTCACTCTTGCGGAAAGGTCCATTAATATTTACATCACACTGGTACAAAATTAGTAATACCTTGTCTGCCTCTTCCCATTGAGAAGTTGTTGTGCTACCACAGCAACTTTGTCAGCTTCTGCGGAAACAACGCGCAGCTGATCCAAGAGGCTGGTTTGTGGGAACCTTTTTGTCTCTGCCTGCTCCACCAGGCTGTGAAGCTCTTCCAGACCTAACCGGACATAGATCATTCGTTTAGCACATCAAAAGATTGCACAAGCATTGTATAAAAATAAATAAATAAATAAATAAATAAATAAATAAAAATTCCTGAGGTGTGACCAGAATAGCCAAACTGTCTTAAATTAACGTCACCTCTTTTGTTGTTTTCTTTCTTCTCCAGAATGCTCTGCACGGCATTATTCCACTCCTTATAGGACTCTGCACGCAACTTCACTGATGACATCATGGGGTATAACTCATCCAGTGTAAATTTGTAACTAGTGAAAAAGTAAGACAGAAGATAAAAAGGCAGTATTCTAAACCACCACATCCATTAATATCCTTGGTGCAAGGTTAACATCTTGGTCATTCAACAGAAACTGCAGCTTTCAATTTTGTTACCCATGTTTTGTGCATTAATTTGAGCACATTTTTCGGAAAATAAAATACTTATCTGGTATAAGTTCATTTCTCCAATGTAGAGCAACTTTATAGTACTTGCAGAAGCAGCTGCATGGGATCAACTTGGGTTAATTTTAAACAGTGCAAGGAAAATAAAATTCATTCTTTGCATGTTTGCTTTCTGACTTATACTCGCAGGGGTAACACATTGCTGATTGAAGCTAGAATCTTTTTTTAACCACATTCAGTTGTCATGGTGACTGAGGACTCACTGGAGTATTAGGTTGCTAGATGGACAGGAGCAGAGGTCCTGGGCGTGGTACAGGCAGACCACCTTGCCAGGACTGCAGACACAAGTGATGCCAGACAGGTAGCAGGTGGTCCAACACTTGCAGCACTGGCGTTCCTCATCGGGGAGCAGCTCATAATCTACTTGTCTTGCTCCCACCACACCCTGGGGGATACAGATTCACACTCAGAGATGAAGAGGAAAAACAGCTGTGTACAAAAAAAGTGTTTGATAAACACAATGTGTTAAATGTACCGTGCATCATGAAGACGGAAGGTACGGTTTCATTCTACCCACCAATATACTTTGATATGACCAAAAGCATTGTACACAATTACCTCTAACACGTGACTGGGGATGACAAACTAGAACTCCTCACCATGTTGTTGATCTTCTCTCGAAGTTCCTCTTCTTCTTGGACCATGGCGACCATCTCCTTGTGCACAGCGGAGGCCAGGTCCACATCCACTCTATCCGCCTTGAAGGCCATGTTGCAGACCATCTCGTCGTGGGAGAAGACACAATACCGGTTCAACTGGCGATAGTGTTTCACACAGCCTCGGCCAACAGGCATCTAATGGGAAATTGACGTTAATTAAAGTAAGACACTCATATAGCCATGACAATAACACTGTTGTTAGTGTTGCTGTAAAAGCATAACATTGCATGGTCCTCTCGACGCCTTCACAACAAACACTACTAATACTAAGTCTTACTTAAAGGACAGTAAGTAACACAGCTGATTGGTGAGCTCTTTACCCAATCCATGGAACAGAAGTTGACTGCTTCAGCAAAGTTGAAACCTTGGTTGAATCCACTGTGGTATGCTCTGGGGAAGGTGATGACAAACTCTCCTGCACATTGGTTTGTGCGATAGATCTATAATTTGAAAGACAGAAAGGTAGGGGTAAAAAAAAATAGAAAAGAACGCTTTTTCTTGGAATTGTGTTTATATGCTCATTGCGTATCCCTGCACTATTTAATAACAACCAATACACTTGCCATTGTCAAGGGAGATCACAATTTAAACACATACACTATATTGTCATAAGTATTCACTCAACTGCTTTAACTTATATGAATTTAAAGGACATCCTATTCTTAAACCATAGGGTATAATATGACATTGGTCCACCCCTCTGCAGTTCAAACAGCTTAAACTCTTCTGGGAAGGTTTTCCACAAGGTGTATGAGTGTGTTCATGGGAATTTATGACCAATTTTCAAGAAGCGCATTTGTGAGGTTACATGCTGATGATGGACGAGAAGGCCTGGCTCTCAGTCTCTACTCTAATTCAGCCAAAAGTGTTCTACAGGGTTGAGATCAGGATTGTGCAGGCCAGTCAAGTTCATCCACATCAAACGCGCTCATCCATGTCTTCATGAACCTTGATTTGTGCACTGATGCACAGTCATGTGGGAACAGGAAGGGGCCATCTACAAACTGCTCCCACAAAGTTGGAAATGTCCAAAATATTAGTTCCTGAGGTTCAGTGACAGGAACACTTGACTGCTTCAGCATACCAAGAGATTTTGGACAGTCACACAGTTTACCCCTTTCTGTTCCAACATTTCTGTACACCAGTACACAAAGCAAGGTCCATGGATATGAAAATTTGGTACGGATGAACTTGACTGGGCTGCACAGAGTCCTGCCCTCAACCAAAAAGAACACTTTTTGGTTAATGTCGAGTGGACAGTGAGCCAGGCCTTCTCGTCCAACATCAGTGTGTGACCTCACAAATATGCTCCTGGAAGAATAGGCTAAAATTCTCATAAACTCACTCCTAAGCTTTCCCACAAGAGTTGAAGCTGTTACAGCTGCAAAGGTTAGACCAACATCATATTAAACCATATGGATCTGGAATTTGATATCACTTAAAATCATGTGTGAGTCAAGGCAGGTGAGCAAATACTAAAAAAAAATAGAAATATAGTGTAACTAGTATTGCAATTGTATAGCTTGCAGTGGCACAGGACTACACTGAATAATATCCAAACACAATCCAAATATGAGCATCTCAGTAAGAGTAACTCAGGGTCCGAAATACTTAACATTTTTTGCATAGTAATTATTGCTATACAAAATTATTTTCTACAGCAATTGCTGGGATTTGTGTAGCAATTTTTTGACATGCTGTTTCGGGCAGTAAGTTGAATAGAAGTTCCACTAAGTACTAAATCAGTGTCTGGTTTTATGCTTTTCTACCCTAAATTTATAGAGGCATATAAATTGGATAAATTAACTAGTCTAATGTTTGCTGATCATGTCAATAAAAAATATTTAGTTTTCTATGGCTACTAGTAATTTGTATTATGCATACTATTTCTAATGTATTTACTAAAATGAAAAGCCTAAACACTGCAAATGCAAAATTACTGGAAATAAGCCCAATGAATATTAGCATTCATGTTTAAACTACTGTATATTCAAATGTATTGGATTACTTTATAAAATATAATAGGATTACATTTTTAAAATAAACAATCAATAACATTTTATTAATTAAGTGCAACAGGGATCTATGACCTTGTGTTGTATGAAATCACCAAGGATTTAAAAAAACAAAAAAACAAACCGTGATTTATAGTTTGGCTTTCTATTCAGGGGACACTACTACTGACTTTGGTGGTTATCTCCCTTAAGACTAACTTTGGTGGTTATCTCCCCTAAGTAAGAAAATAAATATACCACGTTGAGGCTGATCAGCTGCGTCTCCATCTTCGAGACTCTACGCACCCTGATGGCATCTTATCATTCCGCCTTGTGCTAAACACATAATATAATACCATACGACACACCACCGATTGGATTTACTTACCCAATCTTTCTCGCTGTTAGAGGCATGGATCAACGCTCGTCTAATAATAGTTTTGTAGATTTCTGATAATGTTGCAGGATTTTTATCCAAATCTACAGCCTTCTTGTTTCTATGTGCCCTGCGATTGGCTTACAACCAGCTCAGGGTGTACCCCGCCTCCTGCCCGATGATAGCTGGGATAGGCTCCAAAACTCCCGCAACCCGTGTGAGGATAAGCGGCTCAGAAAATGGAGGGATAATCCACGCTCTCTTTGTCGAGTTACGAGTAATAAACGGTTCAAAACGTGCATCCCATATTGTAGCGATGGAAATTGAGGAATACGATAAAGACGGCATTTTACATTGCATTTGGCAATGCGATACCGGCAACTTACATTTTTGTTAAGCAACTGTTGACTTAAGATTTTTCTGAGCCCTGTCACACTTCCTCCTGCTTTGATGTGATGGTCAAAAATTGTGTTCCAACACTGAGCTACTTACCGGAACGCCGTTGTTCATCAATGTGTTGGGATTCATAATGGTGACAAGCTGATGAAGGAGGTCTGGCTGCGATTCAAAGAGCTCAGGAGCTAGTTTCTTCATGACACCCTCCAAGTGCTCTGCAGCGTAACCTGGTGCCCCATACCAGGTCTTTGGCTCACCCCTGCAGTCAAAAAAAAAAACCCCAAAAAACCAACCGTTTTTACCAATACACATACATTTGTTGCATTCTTTTAAGAAACAACAATATAAAAGTATGCAATTCATAATTACCTAACAAAGACTAACTGCAAGCTAATGTATAAAAGTTAATCTCTTCATCTCTACAGGAAAGACTGTACTACGAAGTGTACCAGTGAAGGTAGTTGATGGAGTAGCTCCAGTGGTCCTCAATATGCCAGCAGAAGGAGGAGAAGCACATGCCCACATAGAGCCAGGGTAACTTCATCCCACAGATGTCAGCAGTAATGTGAGTCAGGACCGAGGCATCCAGCACAGGCATGTTGTTAAGATTCCAGCCACTTGTTAGGTAATGCTGTAGAACACAGGAAGTTTCAAAACTATGGCCAGCCCACCTGACATCGGTTAGTTAGAAAATAACAATGGTAGTGGTCATTTTCTAGCTACCAGCAAGAAATTTACAGTGCTTTTAAACAGAGCTTGTTCGCAAAAAAAAAAAAAAAATTATAAAAAAGAAAATAAAAAAAAATAAAAAAATAAAGAAGCTAAACCATAGCAGTATTCTAGTATATGTTTGTAATAAATTAATCAATATGATTACAGTGATTTATTGGCCAGATGATGAAAATTCCCAAGTTACTGTGAAAGACACCACTACGGAAAAGTTTACAAATTCAGCTCTAGTATAAAAGATCATCCACATGCTCTTCGCAACTAGAGAGCTCGTACCTCATCCTCAGGAGACACTTCAAAATGGCTGTTCTTCACAGGGAAACCACTCCCAAACTCTTTGGAGGCGATGTCTGCTCCATATTCTACAGTCACATCCTCCTCGATAGTGCTGACTAGACGCCAAAACTCTTTCTCCACCAGCTCAGTTGGAACCATCTACATCAAGTTCAGCGATCAAGAAATTCAGTTCCATTCAATTCATTAATAGAGGATGGCAAAATGTCAGATAAAAGACTAACTGAGCAAGTTTTCCAAGTCATAGCAGTAAGCATTATGTTATATATTATCAAATAGTCCTCCTTTGTCACATGCTACAACCCTCCTCCAGTTTCAGTTACAATTAATTGTCCCTGTAATTTGGGTGTAATCGTGCAAACAGACAAGACACCACCAGCAAGGATCCCCACTCACGTGAACTGGCATGTTGAAATAATCTGATTTAAAGGAATCAGCCATGTCTCCAAAGGTTTGCAGGGTGTAGCTCCTGCTGGCTTGCTCGAAGCCAAAAGCAACCTGAGGTTTGCCGCATTCCTGCCAAATTAAGAAAAATACATTGACTATTAATTCTGAATTGTGTTGGTGGCACGATGGACGACTGGATAGCACATCTGCCTCATAGTTCTGAGGACCCCGGTTCAAATCCGGCCTCGCCCGCATGGACTTAGCATGTGCTCCCTGTGCCTGCGTGGGTTTTCTCCGGGTACTCCGGTTTCCTCTCACATCCCCAAAACATGCATGGTAGATTAATTGAGGACTCTAAATTGCCCATAGGTGTGAATGGTTGTTTGTTTATATGTGTCCTGTGATTGGCTGGCAACCAGTTCAGGGTGTACCCCGCCTCTCGCCCGAAGATAGCTGGGATAGGCTCCAGCATGGCCGTGACCCTAGAGACGATAAGCGGTACAGAAAATGGATGGATGGATAGATAAATTGTGTTGAGCTGTTGTTTCCAATAAAAAACAGTGTATTGCATCAGGATTTGGCTCCCCAAGGGCAGAGAGGATGCACCTCACCTGCGCTAGGCACTTGGGGCATCTCCAGTCTCCTTTGGGAACCTCATGTAGCGGGGGGATGAGACAGAAGATGTGATAGCTGTCATCGCAGCCATCACACAACAACAGCCGGTCCTCCTCAGTTCCGCTGTGACACATTAGGCACATGTATTGCTCCACCTGAGTAGTCAAAATAAGGATTTGTTTTGGAATAGGAACAACAACAACAACTTAGATATGCAACTACACTACAATATACTTACTTTACTGTTTGTACCATTTTGAATGTTATTTGACCAATTTTCTTCACAATTTTCTGTCACTATATATTCAATTGGCTCCTCTTTCACCGACATGCTCACTGAAACATGGATGCAATAGCAATGAGGGGCTTTAAATCTTCACCAAATGACCTGAAAAAATGATTATTATTTTTTTACCAGGTTCTGGTTTGGCAACATATGTTCCCATTCTCCTCCTGAGATTGGGGCGATTCTTGTGAACTTCCCCAGCTTCGCTTTTAAAGCAGCCTCTCTGCACAGTGTTGTAATGTAAGTAAAAGGAGACATCACACCAAAAGGAAGAGGAAGGGCTAAACAGAGAGAGAAAGAGACAGGCAGGCCACACTCACTTCAGCTCTCATCCGTTTTGCACGGCGAGCTATGCTGCAGATCTCCTGGGGCTGCACAGACTGGCGCTGCGGTAAGTCATGTGGGGTGTACACCTTATCCTTTGTGTCATTGGTCAAGGTGGCTCTCTGCTAAGACAGAAGTTGGAGGACAGAAGGCAATGACTATAAAGGGTAATCCTAATGCAGAGAAAGGCAAGTTTTTGATCCAACCTAGATCAAGAATACTGGGTAAATAAAAAAAATTGTTATATTGCATTTTATAACATTGTAAGCCCTAATCCAACACACACAGGTAGCGGAAAAAAATGACAAAGTGTGATGGAAATATCTGCTGAGAACTGTGCCGTTTGTGACATCTTCACTGAGAATGAAGCTTATGAGGCAAATCCATACATGGTCACAACAAAGAACCACAATTTGGTGATACCTACAGGCTGATTGTCTCCAGTCTGGAATAGGTTATATGGGTAGAGGATCCGCTCATAGTGCGCCCTCAGATGGGAGCCGATCGCCTTGCCTGGAGCAAAGCCCATCTTGACGGAGATTTTAGTCCAACGGCGCTCTCTGCAGACGGCCTCAAAACCTCCCTCGTCATTCACCAGCTGAACAACACAGTACCGACCAAATGCATGAATGAATGAATGTCTTTTATGTTTGTAGGCATCTAAGCAAAACGTTACATTCATGTGAACGTGTGTGTGTGTGTGTGGGGGGGGGGTGATGCCAGAAATTGCGGACACCTTGTTGAGTTGGTAGAGATCTAAAATCTTCCTTTCCAAGTGAGGGATTTTCAGAGTGCATCCTTGAAGCTCCCAAAACTTTGCTATTTGATCCAGAAAGTTCAGCTTCACTCTAGTCTGAGCCTGAAAACATCAAACAACTCTAATTAGTAAATGTACAAAGTTACCATTAAACATACACAGTTGCATGAACGTACCTCCAACTCATTGAGCCTTTGAATTCGTGGTGTGAATTTCAATCGTTCAACATCACAAGCAAATGGTGGCTGCCATTCCTAGAATTAAAAAAATAATGCAAATAAGTATGCTCTATTTGAATATTCCAGTTAAACACTAGAACAACAAGACTGTGTGAATAATCAACCAGTTATTTTCTTGCTTGAGCAATTAAGTGGAACAGTTTTATCAGTTCGATTAATTCACCAGCATACATGCTGATAGCATCACCATAACAAGTAAGTAAGCTAAAATTTCTAGCAGCTAATGAGGTAACCCAAGCAACAGTGTTACTGACAGCACCGTGACTATTCTATCTCAGTGTTACTGACAGCACCGTGACTATTCTATCTGCATCACCAACATAACGTACACCAGACCGCACAACTTCCTGCGAAAAAGCACAAATCTATTGTTGGTAACGGGTTTAGACACACAGGAAGATAAGATCAGTTTCACATGAAACTGCTACATGTCCTCGCACTCATTTTGCCCCAATATTTAACTGTGTGAAGAAATAGTTTTGTGAACTGGTCTAGCTAATTGATGTTTGATCTGGTATGCGTGTATGTCAAGGTTGCAGTTTAACTGATCCATATTACAAAGACTAGTTTAATTTTTGTAGTATGCGATTGAATCATTTTGATCAAAGCTCATCATCACACATGAAAGATGTCTGCCTTGATATTATTCATTGAAAAAAAATGAATTAGCTTTGTTTTTTGTGTGCTTTCTTTGTTCTCATTTTTTTTGTACCGCATAGACATCTACTAGCCTAAAATAAACATAGTTGGTTCTGGTGGCACTGTGTGGATAGTAATTACTTCTTTGAGGTATCAACACTGCTCAGGTTTGCAGAATAAACCGTCTTCCCCAGAAAGCAACCAAATGTCTGGTAGCGGCATTCCTAAACACAGGTTGACATTCTAAAAGAATCGTGGTTGCACAAGTATTTCAAGTATTAGCTATTAAACTTTCAAATTAAATTTAAGCATTTAATCGATTTACTACATTCAACTACCACACAGAATGTTCAGAAATTACTTTTCACAATTATGCCTTTAGGCTAACGATTTGTAACGAATTGTGGAACTCAATTGGAGAAACTATGATAATTTGACCTGGTCCACTATGCAATTCGGAATGCACATAAAATATGAGGAACTATTTTATAATAATAATAAAAGAAATAAATAAATAAAAATCCCAAAACATTTACACCCAGATGCTCAGAATGCATAATTACGACTAATGATACACTGAAGATTCAATTCATCTACATTTTCAACCCACAGCATACATGATTACATTTTTAAAATAAATATTCCATTTATTATAATACTTAACAATATTATAGCTATAGACATATTTTGAATATGTATCATTTCGTAATAAAGTTAAGTGTGTCAGAATATACTGTGTTTTTCTCCGTGCCCTACTTAATTTCGGTACGGTGTCTTTGTGCAGTGATATGTTCAATGTGACTTGGATTACTTTTTCGAACCACATACAGCAAATAGTCTATCTTGTCAACTAAGCTATTTCCATTAGCCAAAATGCTCCCACATAATTCTGACCTAAATGAGTTTAGAGGTTCCACAATGTCAAGGTTTTTAGTCATAGTAGCCAAGTTTCTTCCTCTCCTCTCCAAAATTGTACAAATTTGTGTATTTTGACCACAAGGTACATGAACACACAAAGTGCTACTATTGGATTAGTGACTGTGAAATGTGTTGATTTTACACTCAAACATTCAGACAAATATAACAGAGTTGGAAACTGCCAAAAAAAAAATGTGACAACTACTATACTGGTTATTACATTCTTGTGATAATACTTATAATACAAAATTATTCCTTTAAATAGATGCATGTGGTAGGTTGCAGTAGTTTTCAATTATTATTATCCCGCTCATGATGCCAAGAAAGGTAACCAAAAATAAGTATCCCCAAGTAAAATATGGTAAACCTCTATACTTCGCAAATTACAACCACAATAATAAACATAATACTAAATTGGCAAATATCAATGGGAAACTGAAAGGGAGAATCTAATAGTGTTGCACTGTGCAACTGTTAATGTTACCAGTGAGTGTAATGTGTGCGCAAACACTGGTGAATACATTTTTAACACTTTAACATCTCCTTTAAATGTACTGTGTAGTCAAAGGGACGACCAAACAATCTCAAACACATCCTGGTTGCATAAAATATTTAAAATAGAATTTAATACAGGCAACTTGAATTGAGGCCTCAAGAGTCTGATAGTCCTATATTATGCATACATACACAAATTGAGGACATCGACCAGCAAAGTAAATGATCTAATAAAAGGCCCGTTTGATAATCCTTTGAGGGCATCAAGTTGTCATCAAACATTATCTCACACCATTCTTTTTCCAAATGACTGATTTAATACATTTGTTGACTAATCAACACTAAATCAACCATTTAATCCTGCCATTTTATGCAGATCTAATCCCGTTTGACCGCAAAAAACATGCATTTCATTGCATATTTCAGTCCTGTTAATAAATTCAACAATACATCCTGGACATTATCCATGTGTTCGACGAAAGCAAGCGTGTGCATATTTGTCAATTTAATTCAGTCCAATTTTGACCTTTATTTCATTAGTAGGCTGATGAGGCGTGGACACACCCTTGACAAATCTGTAGCTTTTGCCAAACGCGATACATGATGAATAAAGTGGGCTAAATTATATGAAAGATGAGGTCGTGCTGCGTTCAAAGACTCAACATTTAGTCAATAATCAAGTTAGGCAAGTAAGAGTTAAGGCACAATTATTAATCCAGTTAGAGCAAAGTAAGCAAACTACCAGACTTAAACAAAACATCCAACAGTAACCGGTGAAAAATAACATTATTTCACTGTATGTTTTAATATAATAGGAACGGAAACAAAGATGTATTTATTTATTTAAAAAAAATAAAATAAATAAAAATTAAAAAAAAGATTAACGTGAGTGTGGCCATTGTGATTAAGCGTCCTTTATCTCCATACACAGTTGGTCCCCGAGCACGTAGCGATGCCAGGACCGTAGCTGTACACCGGACAGACGATTACTGTAAACCAAGACAACACAGACCAAATCCATTGAATTGTGTTGACCAAATAAACACTCGTCTTTAAGCAGTAGCCCAAATAGCTGACAAGATGCTGTACACGTATGACGCAAGTCCAGGAAGCACCTTACTTTGCCATAATGTAAACAATACCAATTATCACTGCATATGTAAAAACGTAAGCTTTTTAATTATTTTTTTCGAACTCGCACAACATTTTGACAGGATGTTTGACAGTTTCGTCGAAAACAGATTTATACTTAGGTGTTTTCGTCCTGAAAGGCTCGTTCAGCGGTTACACTGAAGGTTAGCAAACACACAGCTAGCTGACAATTCAACTCTCGAGTCCCCACTCCGCCATGTTGAAAACTGGTTAAAAAAAACACAACTTTGACTGCGACTTGACGCTCTTTCCTGGCCAACAAAGTCCCCCACACAAGTCTCTCAAAGACAGCCAAATGTTAAGGGAGGCTTACCGGTGGCGGTCGCACTTTACAGATGCCAGTTTTCTCTGCAATGGGTCGTATTTTGTTGATGTACGCAAAAGGGTCAGCAAATTCCTCCCAGCTGGGCTCAAAAACAGGGCACTCCGGGGGAGGAATGAACTCATTCTGCTGAGGTTGAGTCATTCTTGCATCTTCGTTGTGACGCTCGTTGAATGATACGTGATGGGTTGCCCACGCTCAATTTGTTCGCTTTGTAGTCCAGACTTCAGTCCGTATCCATTCTCCACTCATTCAACTCAAAGGCGAATTATCTAGTTGGAAGCGATGGGGTGACAGACAGGGACTGTGTGCTTCCGCTCCTACAAGTAGACACCCAGAAATGACTTGTTACGAGCGTATCATTTCATTAGAAACACCATAATCATACACCGAGTTACCTTTTAAGTATTGTTGGTACAATTTAACCAATATAAATGTACAAATATATATTTAAATAACAACACAAAATGTCAATTATGTCGGGTTGGTTTGATTGAGTACTTTAAACGTCACTTGAGGTTATTTCAAAACCGTACGAAATTAACTTTAGCCAAGTTAACTCTTGCTTTGTCCTTTGTAAGCGTTATATTTCTATTTCAGGATTATTGGTTCCGTGGTTTGCTTACAGGCGACGACTCCCCATTGTATACGTTTGATTTACACACCATGAGGCATGGCGGCTTCGTCGTGCGATAGGTTGGCTGTGCACCGAATGACTCCGCCCGGCCGGACAGAAATAATGGGAACACGGTTTTAAATCGAACTCACCTATTATATCAATCCGCTCCGACCGGATCTTTGTTTTTAAATGGTCTAGAGGAGCCATCTGATTGGGTAGGCACAAGTCATAGTTCAGCTGTTTCTTTTAATATTTAAATATGAATTTTGTATCAAGACCTGGAGGCTATATAAATAGAAATATTGACAATTCGGTTTAAAAATGGTTTTGTAATAGTCAACATGTTTATGGGCAGCTGCCCGTGTCATTAATTTTTTGTTGTCATTTAAATGGAGACACATTAAATTCCAATCAAATCCCACTTTCAGTTAGTCGGTTGGTTTCCTTTGATCGGTTGCCTGTGTGACCAATTGTTGCACACAAGCCTGGACTTGTCTTCTTGTCGCCGATTGGTGGAATTCAGCCAAATGGTCGGAAAGTAACATTTTGATTGACAGCATCACAGCAACCAAACGACAACAATGACCACAAGTTTAGATGACGACCATAGAAAAGTGCACGTCTATGATGACGACCTCCAAGTGGTATACAGCTTTCTTACATCTTAAACAACGAACAAAGGAGTCCCCCCCACCCCCACATTTAAAAATTTTTCTATCACATACAGTACGTATATAGGAGAAACATTTAATAATAGCCATGGCACGTTCCCCACAGCCTTTACCTTCAATCCTGTGTGTGTGATGGGTCCTTTTGCCCTTTTTCACAATACCCTTTTTGCGGATGGTTTTCTTTACCCCCCACACACACACACTTATAAAGGTTGTTCCGCCACCCATGACAATAGCTAACAACTGCAAATATGAGAAGAAATATTTAATTTGCTAAGCTATTGGTAATATACACTCACTGTATCTAATGAGATGCAATAGTCGTATACACATTTTTTAATTAAAACATTAAAATGTGTTTTAATTTACAGTCAGAGGAGTATTAATTTTACATTGTTTATTATTGTGGTTGTACTTTCTGATATTTTGCCCCAGCCTAGGCTAAATATGACAATCAGCACACCAACAAGCCACAACATCATGATCATCACTTGCACAATATAATGACATACATACAGTAAAAAAGGTATTTAATTCTCAGGGCATTAAATTGATCGCAACTGGACTGTTCTGGCTGTCTTAGAAGACATTTCGCCTCTCATCTGAGCAGGCTTCATCAGTTCATGTTTGTTTGACCTATCAAAGCCTTGTTGCATGAACTGATGAAGCCAACTCGGATGAGAGGCGAAACATCTTCTAAGAGAACCAGAACAGTCCCGTTGGGATGGATTCAATGCTCTGAGAGTAAAAGCGCGGTATCGTCTGCCTTCTTGAAGGTAATAATAATGATCAATTGTTGGTACTGTCATAGGTATTAATTTAATAAGCTAAGCCATTTCTAAAGCTTTAGGATTCCAGCGAACCATAGGGAGAACCATTATCCTCACATGGAGAAAACATGGAACAGTGGTGAACCTTCCCAGGAATGGCCGGCCTACAAAGATTACCGTAAGAGAACAGCAACGACTCATCCAGGAGGTCACAAAGGAACTCAGAACAACTTCTAAAGAATTACAGGCCTCCCTTGCCTCAGTTAAGGTCAGTGTTTATTACACAACAATAAGGAAGAGACTGGCCCAAAATGGCATCCATGGCAGAGTTCCAAGGCGAAAACCACTGCTAACATAAAGGCACATTTTACTTTTGCAAAAAAAAAAACAACATCTGAATGATTCCCAAGACCTTTGGGAGAGTATTATATGGACTGACAAGATGAAAATCGAGCTTTTTGGCAGTTGCGTGTCTCGTTACATCTGGCGTAAATGTAGCACAGCATTTCAGAAAAAGAACATCATACTACCAGTCAAACATGGTGGTGGTAGTGTGATGGTCTTGGGCTGCTTGTTTCTTCAGGACCTGGACAACTTGCTGTGATTCATTGAACCATGAATTCTGCTCTTTAACAGAAAATCCTGAAGGAGAATGTTCAGCCATCAGTTTGTGACCTCAAGCTGAAGCGCATTTGGGTTCTGCAGCAGGATAACGATCCAAAACACACCAGCAAGTCAACTTCTGAATGGCTTGATGATAATGAAGGTTTTGGGGTGGCCTAGTCAAAGTCTGGACTTCAATGCAGTGGCATGACATAAAAAGGCCATTCATGCTCTAAAACCCTCAATTTTTGCTGAAATCCAAAAAATCTGCAAGGAAGAGTGGGCCAAAATATATCCACAGAGATGTGAAAGACTCATTGCCAGTTATAGAAAACACTTGATTTCAGTTGCTGCTGAGGATGGCCCAACCTGTTATTAGGTTTTGGGGTTATTAGGTTTACATTTTGACGCAGGGCCAGGTAACTGAATAGTTTATTTTCCTTAATAAATCAAATCACCATTAAAAAACTGCATTTTAAGTTTACTTGGGTTATAGTTGTCTGATATTTAAAACATTTGATGATCTTAAACATTAAAGTGGGGAAATTATGCAAAAATATAAGAATTTGAGAAGGGGGCCAATACTTTTTCATGGCACTGTAAGTACCGTATTTTCACGACCATAAGGCACAGTTAAAAGTTGTAAATTTTCTCCAAAATGGACGGCGCGCCTTATGTGTGCACCAAGTTCCAAAATCTAATATGGTGTGCCTTATGTATGTGTTAAATACTGAAATAGACCCTGTAACTGAGACTGCACCTTTTAATACGGTGCGCCTTATGGTCATGACAATATGGTAAGCTTGACTTTCAGGTCACTCACAAGACAATTTAAAATTGAGAAAGTTTAATATTTTTATTAGAGCACAATCATGATACAGTTCTCTGTGCGAGAAATAAGAACAGTAGTGACATCTACAGTATGAACTCAATGTGTGTTTTTAAGGGTTAGCACTGACAGTAAATCCATAAAAATCCAGCAAGCACCTACAGTGGACGCGCACTTTTCACGGGGGATAGTGATAGTCCGGGCCGGACCACAAATAGCGAAAATCTGTGGATAATTGCTTAAAATTAAAATTTAAATTGCCCCCCCTCAAAAAAAGACAAAAAGAATTGAAATTTTTTTTTTGAAATGGAAAATTCTTTGGGGGGAAAAAACCCCCAAAAAACAAACAAAAACAAAAACAAAAAAACGCACTGCAATGCGGGGTCCACTGTACAGTGTATTTACTTTGACAATTTCTTCTGTTTCGTTACGCTTTAAAACTAGACATGGTTCACTCTGTCTATCGCAACATAGTAACCTATCTTGTCATCCAAACAGTGCCAGCCGATGGGTCCAATCTCACAGTCTGCGCAGATGAGATACTTAATTCTCCCCACATCGTTAGTGAAGCCCACGTTCTCAAAATCGAACATATCCCCCACTAACCAGTGGGAGGTCAGTGTGTCCCTGTCCACTGATCCCTCTGTGGCACTGAGGTTGCTCTTTTTACGCATGGATGGTAGTATAAGCTGAAATGAGAAAACGACACAGCCTCAACACTTGATCTTTGAGACAGTAGAGCACTATGGGCACAGATTTGTGAAACGGTAGCATTAACTTTACAAAGTGACTTAAGAATGACAGAGATATTTTTACATTATTATAGATAGGTCAAGAACCGGGGTTATCAACCTCTTTATGCTCTTTGTGCTGCCTTGAGATACGAGTTCAATATGTTCCGTGACCATGCTCAGAACACTTGTATCTCTAATAATTTTCCTCCAGTGAAATTAATGGAAATTTAATTTAGTGCAGCATTTATAAAAAAAAAAAAAAAAAAAAAAAAAAAACTAGAATCATTTTGCTATGTGTTTTTATAAGAAAAAATGCACGATAAAATTGCACTTTATAAAATTAGTCGTCTTCTTGACTTGGCGACTTCTTGACTAATTTACTCTGTTCAAATATCATTGACTTAAAGATTTACAACACCATGACACTGATGCTATTGGTTAGCCCTTCTATGGCATTTTGCATTGCATGAAGCTAAACACACTTTATCAAGGCAAAGTTATTCGTTTTATGGTATACACAACATGTAATTCTCTTTGTTTGATGTTTACTTTGACAGTAAACTTCAAATTGTACTGACAAACAGCTTGAAGCCTCTTTTTTTAATAAGTGTTCACTATCTGCCAAGTTGCTGCTTGTTGTGAAGTGAGTTGAGTTTAGATCACTGCCACCATACACTGCTCGTATCTGAAGTTTTTGCTTGCAAGTCAAACCAAAAAATAATAAAATAAATAAAAAGGGGAAAAAAATTAAATAAATAAAGAAATCGTCCGAACGGCGACTTGCATTTCGGAAAACTCATAAGT
This sequence comes from Phycodurus eques, assembly GCF_024500275.1. Classification (NCBI taxonomy): domain Eukaryota; kingdom Metazoa; phylum Chordata; class Actinopteri; order Syngnathiformes; family Syngnathidae; genus Phycodurus; species Phycodurus eques. Next base: position 14,678,674 of record NC_084534.1, read on the forward strand.
TAGGGCACTAATGTTTTGAGGCCAATGTATAACATCATACTTGGCAATAATTTGTAGTCAAAGGAGTCTTTCCTATAAAGAAGCCTTAAAGTCTAAGGACCTCACCAAATTTGGAGTTTACTGGGACAAGCCTTCACTGCAGCGACTTTCACTTTGCTGCTAGTTTATGGATCTTGCTGCCTTCACTTTTGTCTCTAGTAAGTGAAACGGATGCACCACTGACTTGACTATTGAAAACCATTGCATTTCTTTTCCTTTAAAAACTCTTGTATTATTCTGAAGTGACACAGAATTTCTCCCTTGGTGAAGATAAATGTTCACATCATCAACATATGTCACGAATACACTGGAAAGGTTAGGCGTACCAGTATCATTGTTAAAATGTACAATCAATCAGGAAAAGCCTTCATGAATGTAAAAACAGAGCGTTTACAACAAGTTCATGAACAGGCAAGGTAGATTTATTTGAATTCACCAGAAAATATTAAAAAGTCACCCACGTCCTGGAATGACATTCTTTGGACAGCTAAAACTAAGGTCAACTAGTATCAGAATGACGGGAAGAGAAAACTATGGAGAAGGAAAGGAACAGCTTATGACTTAAAGCAAGCCACATCATTTGTCAAACATGGTTGAGACAGTATTACGACATGGGATTGGGCATGTATGGCTTTTTATTTTTTATTATTTTGTCCTGTTTGGCTGTTAGGTCAAGCAGAATGGAAAATCTGTATCCCTTTTATACCGAAACAGTTTTACTGTTTCACAGTGGAGTTTTTAAGCTTCCGCTGTGGTATTATAATTGAGGTTTATTGAGAATCACACTTGATCAGTCGAAGAGAACAAAGTTTCTAGACGGGAGAAAGAAACAAAGACAAAATACAAAGCACTAATTGTAAACCGGATGAGAGACGTAAAACATTACATTATCTACAACAATGAAACGTTAAATATGAGTGTTGCATGGGGCTGTAGTGCTACACCCTGTGGGGGAAGGACAGGACAAGATAGAACAGGACAAGGACAGGAGAAGAAGCATGCAGAACCAGGGCCGTGAACCCGGCTGTACAACTGAAATGTGGTGGCATTCATTATGTAAATTATAAAAGTGTACAGGACTAGAGTATAAGTGAGGGGATACACAAGCGATTTGCATATTCATGAATTATTTGTTGCAGTAAGGGGTGTGTGCCTGTGGATACATGCAAGTGAATTGATACCGTTTTCCATGCACAAAGACTGAAAGAAGTGTCCTGTAATTGCTGTGGCCACACTGCAATAATGTGGTTACACAAGTTCAGACACCTTCTAACTTCTAACATGTGTGTTCAACCAGTCACATTCAAACGCATGTTAAAAGGGAGTCCGCATACACCTGCCACTATTTAAACCAGGTCAAGCTGAAGAAAAACAGCCCTAAAGCAGCTGCCATCAGTGCCCACCACCGGGCTTCACCGTGAGTATGGTGGTGGCAGTTCTTTTGGTGATGAGCAGAGTTGTGTGTGCGCAAAACCCCTTTAGATTTATGGCCAAAAGGTTCGACCTTGGTTTTATCAGACCATAACACATTTCCCCACATGCGTTTGAGAGAATTTAAGTGTGTTTTTTAAAAATTATGAAGGGGTAGGACAGAAGACTCCAAAGATGTAGATATATGAAGCTAATTGTTTATATTTTTCATCAAATTGTTTTATCTCATCTCTCACATTGTTTTGACTGTTCGTATAGTAGACAGATCCTTTCAACTCCTTTTGTTATTAATTTTATTCTGTGACCGTTGTGTGTGTTATTGTTCAGCAAGTGAAACCCATTGATTTATAATCCATGTATCGATGCATACTGCATTTTAGGGTGAGACAGTAAAGATTCATTTCAACCTCCTCAAAGTGTTTTCCTAACTCGTGTTCCTGTACAGATGGCCCCACCTTCCTGTCATTGGAAATTATTTAGCTAAATCATATTTTACTACACTTATGTTCTTTATAGATTAACAGACTGTAATATAACACTCTAATATAACTTTTAGTGGCTCATACAACATTAATTTTTAGAAGTTTGTATTTTGCTTAAAGTCACGCTTCACATGTTAAACTTTCCCAATTTCAGTTTAACGTATGTATTAGGCACCCAAATGTTAGATGTGTTGAGCCATTGTGTTCTTTACCCATGACCCTTATTTCGCCAAAATTTTGTCAAGCCCTTTCCACACAATCATAAAGTGCCCTCAGAGCTGTCCAGCGCGATCCGGCCAAATAGCCTTGAGGCACTAATGATGCTTTGACTACAAAGTGTGATTGTGAGGTTGTTATCTGAGGACAATAAAAGCTGAAGTGTGAGAACCTATTGCTTGTCAACCACAGCTTCAGCTGGCAAATATTAAATTGTTGCAACTTTCGGCTTGTCCCATCAGGGGTCACTAGAGAATTCAGTCACATTATTTGTTTGGGACAGTTTTTACACCAAATGACCTTCATGACACAACACACCCATTTTTATCTAGGCTTGGGATGGGCCATGGCTGGAAGTGGGAGTCAAACCAGTACCGTCTGCTTGAAAGGCAGCAGCATGTGCCACTCCACCCCCAGTGCAGCTAATAAATATAAAAAATATATATACACTTTTTTTATGATTGGAGTTGGATTTGCATTTAGTATTTGTAGTCCCATTTCAAAGTTTAATATTATATATAGTACGCACGCACGCACGCACACACACACACACACACACACAGTGGGTACGGAAAGTTTTCAGACCCCCTTAAATTTTTCATTCTGTTACATTGCAGCCATTTGTTAAACTCATTTAAGTTAATTTTTTTCCTCATTAATGTACACATAGCACCCCATATTGACAGAAAAAGCATAATTGTTGAAATTTTTGCTGATTTATTAAAAAAGAAAAACTGAAATATCACACAGCTATAAGTATTCAGACCCTTTGCTGTGACAGTCATATATTTAACTCGGGTGTTGTCCATTTCTTCTGATCATCCTTGAGATGGTTCTAAACCTTCATTGGAGTCCAGCTGTGTTTGATTATACTGATTGGACTTGATTAGGAAAGCCACACCCGTGTCTATGTGGCATGTGTGGAGAAAACCAGGCACTGCTCATCACCTGTCCAATACAGTCCCAACAGTGAAGCATGGTGGTGGCAGCAGCATCATGCTGTGGGTGTGTTTTTCAGCTGCAGGCACAGGGAGACTGGTTGCAAGTGAAGAAGAGATGAATACGGCCAAGTACAGGGATACTGTAAGCCCTGACTTAAACACAATTGAGCATCTCTGGAAAGACCTGAAAATGGCTGCCCACCAACGCTCACCATCCAACCTGACATAACTGGAGAGGATCTGCAAAGGGGAATGGCAGATGATCCCCAAATCCAGGTGTGAAAAACTTGTTGTATTATTCCCAAAAATAATAATGGCTGTATTAGCTCAAAAGGGTGCTTCTACTAAATACTGAGCAAAGGGTCTGAATACTTATGGCTGTGTAATATTTCAGTTTTTCTTTTTTTAATAAATCTGCAAAAATGTCAACAATTGCATTTTTTTCTGTCAATATGGGGTCCTGTGTGTACATTCATGTGGAAAAAAATGAACTTAAAATATATTGACAAATGGCTGCAAGATAAAGAGTGCAAAATTTAAGGGGGGCTGAATACTTTCCGTACGCACTGTGTGTGTGTGTGTGTGTATATATATATATATATATATATATATATATATATATATATATATATATATATATATATATATATATATATATATATATATATATATATATATATATATATATATATATATATATATATATATATATATATATATATATATATATATATATATATATATATATACACACACACACACACACACACACACACACACACACACACACATCCATCCATCCATTTTCTGTACCGCTTATCCTCACTATGGTCGCGGGCTGCTGGAGCCTATCCCAGCTATCTTCGGCGGGAGGTGGGGTACACCATATTATATATAATCATTCCACCGGATATAAAGACAACTCATTCTCAAAGTGTAACAGAACCGAGTGTTGGAAGTCTTTCTTTTTGTCACACTGCAGTGTTATTCTCACCTCTTATTTACAATAATAATCAGTATTAACTAGGGGTTTAACGATTCGTTATAACAACAATTCAATTCGTATCACGATTCGTGGTTGCCGATTTGATCCAAGGAAGAGATTGGTTCATTTAGAATGATGCGATCCGAAACAATTCAGTGGCTGGAAATCGATTCACTATCTTTTTAGCCAAACATACATCCAGTCTGACAGTGAAATAAATACCTGCATACGGGACAGTGCAGGTGAAATGTCTTACATTCTTGTTGTTTCTTGTCAGGGAATCGGGTACAAACTAATTATGGTGATTAAATTCAAAGATTTTGATGTGCTTTCCTTTTAAGTCTCTTATTGTGTACTGTACTGTACTGATGTGTTTTATAATGGACTATGAGTCTGCTTAACAAATGTTGATTGATTGATTTATTGCTTTGCAATAAAACAAAGGGGAAACAGCACATTATTGTTATCTATATTATTTCAGCTAAGATTTTATTGTTGTGCCATTTTTGTCTCCTAGAAAAGAGATGTTTAATTGGTTTTACAATTACAATGGGGTCATTGGAAAAAAAATTCTCCATTTTTCTTGGAAATAGAACACATACAGTACACACCTCCATATAAAGCCTGCCGTGCGTAAATCCAGTGTGTTATTTCATATTATTGATACAATTGATTGAAAAAACTTTTTAATGTAAATCGATACATTTACATTCGGAAGGCTAACTTGCCAAGCACAGATTGATCCAGTTGGATTGTAGGAATATAAATCGATACATCGATATAATTAATGAATTGTTACACCACTAGTCTTAACATAACATATAGAATGTATAACTGCAACCCAAGACAAATTTTGCCTTAAGGATTTCCCCCCCATGATGAGTGACATCTATAGTTACAGTGCCACCAGAAAGTATTCACACCTCTTCACGTTTTCCACATTTTGCTATGTTACAGACTTACTCTAAAGCTGATTTAAGTATAGATTTCTTTTTAAAAAAAAAATCTACATAAAATATCCCATAATTACAAAGTAAAAACATATTTTCAGACATTTGTGTAAATTTATAAAACATGTAAACATTCAAACATAATAGGTACATAAGTATTCACACCCTTTGCTATGACACTCAAACTTAGGTTTAGGTGCATCTGATTTCCACTGATCATCCTTGAGATGCTTCTACAACTTCTACAAGAACCCTATGGTCACTAAGGCAGAGCTCCAGTGTTCACTTGCGGAGATAAGAGAACCATCCAGAAGATCAACCATTGCTAACGCACTCTACCAATCAGGCCTTTATGGTAGAGTGGCCAGACGGAAGCCAGTTCTCTCTAAAAGGCACATTTCAGCCCACTTGGAGTTTGCCAAAAGGCACCTTAAGGACTCTCAGACCTGCAGAAACAAAATTCTCTGGTCTGATAAAACCAAAATAGAACTTGTTGGCCTGAATTGCAAGCGTCATATCTGGAGAACACCATCCCTACTGTTAAGCATGGTGGTGGCAACATCATGCTGTGGGGCTGTTTATCTGCTGCAGGAACTGGGTGACTAGTCCGCATAGAGGGTAAAATCACAGCTGCCAAATATAGAGAAATTCTTCAAGAGAACTTGCTCTGGAACTCTGACTAAGGCGTCGATTCACCTTCCAACACGACAATGACCCAATGCACACAGTCAAGATAACAAAGGAGTGGCTTCAGGAGCAGCCTGTGAATGTCCTTGAGTGGCCCAGCCAGAGCCTGGACCTGAATCCAATCGAAGATCCCTGGAAACACCTAAAAATGGCTGTCCACAGATGCTGCCCATCCAATCTGACTGACCTTGAGAGCATCTGCAGAGAAGAATGGGAGGAAAAGCCCAAAAAGAGGTGTGACATACTCGAGACATACCCAAGAAGACTTGAGGCTGTGATTGCTGCCAAAGGTGCTTCAACAAAATATTAAGCCAATACTTACTTAATACTATTATGCTTACATTTTCAATATATTTGCACAACTGTCTGAAAATATGTTTTGACTTTGTCACTATGGGATATTTTATGTAGATTTAAAAAAAAAGAAAAGAAAACAAGACTCAAATCAGAGTCTGTAACAGCAAAAGAAAACAGAAAACGTGAAGGGGTGTGAATACTTTCTGATGGCACTGTATACAGTATGTGGTCATTATGGTATTGTTAGAACTAAATCTAATGATGGCTTCAGACATAACATGGATTTACAAATTTCTCCTGTAATTTTGGGCTGGTACAACGTACGTTTTTCAAAAATATATATATATTTTTTTTACTCTAACCCAATACACAACCATATTTCCAAGGAGGATATCTGTTTTACACAGGTGTCTGTAAGGACTTTAACAACAATCTATAAAAAAAAAAAAAAAAAACTACATTACTATATATTAGTGTAGCACTTTTACTTTTGTTTCCAAACCATCCATGTTCTATACTGCTCGTCCTCATTAGGGTCACGGCTGAGTTGGTGTTTATCCTACCTGACTCTGTGCAGGAGGCTGATGACTGGCACATATACACAAACAACCATTCAACTGATTTAAGAGCCATCAGTTGACCTAAAAGGCATGTTTTGGGGTTATGGGAGGAAGCCCGAGCACCCAGAGAACATGCAGAGTCCACAGAGGAATTCCAGAGATGAAATGCAAACCCCGAACCTCAGAACTGTGATGTAAATTACTGATTTTGATTTGCCTCCTAAACTTGAGCGCAAATCAAACTAAATGATTGCTATAATAGTTTCAGATACGAAGGCCAATGTAGCTACTGTAGCTGACCCCCAAAAGTATTCCGGGTTACCTCTTTCTCTGCGAACACAGCCATTCCCGGGGACAGCACTTTGGATCCGCATCGTTGACACAGGACAGACTTGCTGTTCTTTCCGTCCTCGGAAACCAGGTCGGGCCGGTCCATGCCGGCTTTAGTCTGTGGATTGTGGTCCATCTCACGGTCTAAAACGAACTTGGGACAGAGAAGAACAGCTCAGACAGGATGTGTCGTTCTCTTGCAGCATATATACACTACACTGCACTACACACACTAAAAAAAGTCGGTACACTTTTTTGCATCCTCATATACTATTTACTATCCGTTAGGTAGTGACTGGTGTTGAAGCCTAAATTAAAGCAACAGTGAGGCGTGGCAGTGTAAATTCGGACTCGAGTTAAAGATTACGAAAACAAACCGGAATTACCACGTTCTGAGCATTTACCAGACGGATGTGTTAATTTTAAGAGTTAAATCCCCTAAAAAGCAACATGAGCAGAGAAAAATACTTAAATCGTATGACAGGCAATAGTTCAATATGCATCGTTGTTAAAAATAATTCCGGTGTCACTTTGAATTCGTTCCCACGCATTAGTGTATGCAAACCAAGTAATAATAATACAAAAGGGAGAAATCACCAAACTATTCTTGAAATATAACAAATTAGTACCTAATCAAAATGAAAAAGTAGTACCAGGCACGACGTAAAAATGTCAGCTTAGCTAAAGCAAACAAAGCATTCTGGCTGGTCTTGGACGCTACCGTCCACACACTAAACGGGCTCGTTTAGAATGACGCCGAAATTTTAGTTCCGGCATCACACACGCATCAGAGCTTTTCATACAATGCCAATTGGCCTCCTACTTCCACCCAAAAAATAATAATCACAGGAAAAAAAAGAAACGAACAAACACACACACTTCCGTACGACTGGTAAAAATATGATGAGTATTGTTTCAACATGTACAGCCTCTATCTGGGGGATTAGCTCAAATGGTAGAGCGCTCGCTTAGCATGCGAGAGGTAGCGGGATCGATGCCCGCATCCTCCAATAATTTATTATTGTAATACATATTATTTTCGAAGGGAGTTAGCAAAACCTACCTCCAGAAAAAAAGAATCACACTCTCGTCTTCATTGAATGCTCAACTGGTGACTGGAGGCAAAAAAAAAAAAAAAAAAAGAAGAGGACACCGCTGTACATGTGGAAAAACATTTTATTACAGTATTTTTCCCAAGATTACAATTAATAAATAGTTATGTCTACATTTCAATGAAATGTATGATTTCTCACTTTCTACACAGGACATAACACAAAGTCAAGAATACACATTATTTTAGTTTGTAATAAAGCTTGAATAAGTTGATCTAGAAAAAGTAGTCTTAAACAGCAGTTGATAAAACCTGTCCATGTGGTTGTAGTTCAATAATGATTTGATTGTATATGGCAAGGAGGACTATATGAATCTACATCTGGAAATCATTGCGGAACTCTTGACAATTCAGATAGGCCATTTTATTTAAAACATTTCCATTGGCCTAAGGCACAGGAATACTAGAGTTTTGTACCAATCACACGTAACATTTTAAACCCCATCTGTTAATTAAAAGTCTTGAATTTAAGAATACACGGTGCATTTGCTATTCACACCTCAGATTGCATCTGAAATCTAACACAAAAGGAAGCTTGCAACTGACAAAAACACAGTTTGACCCCTCCAGATCTGTACATTGTGCGTAGCCTGGGACCTAAATTGACAGAAAAAAACAGGATGTATTGTCTGGAAAATGATGGCAGGGAACCTCTTTATATTTCAATGTTTTCATCCACCCATTCTTTTTGCACAACTGCTGCAAATCTTTCTGTAATGTTGAAACAAGTTTGTTTAGGACCTTTTCTCAGATGATGGAATGTACAGTATCAAATGAAAGTAAACCTTAAAAAAATAATTTTCATATAATCCAAGGAAAGGGCAGCATTAACATTTCTATGTTCAAATGCCAGGCAAATATTCACTATTTAGACATCTATGAAAATCCATGATGATAGCACTTAAACAGCTTTTCTTTCAAGACTACTATGACCTAAGCTTTCAGAGCCTTACACTCTTTGTGAGTGTATGCCACATTTCAACCAACAATTGAACAATATTTGTTAGCATAGTAAACATCTGGCAAGATCCTTACATACCTTATGTAACATTTCATATAACAAACACATAGAGGCCCCTTTGTATCTACATTGACCTGGATTGTTGTTCTGCACCTAAATAACTGACTGTACATTCATCCTCAAGCCTGGATAGACAAAAAGTGGGAGAGAATGATTAGTTTACAATGTGTTCCCACTGCTACAGCACTCTTATTAATACTCTTCTTATCCTTTGTCACATGCAGACAGACTGAGACCAAAAGGTTAGTGACCATCAGTTAGATGGAGGTACGATTTTCATTAAATTGATGTTACTTTAGATGCAAATTTCAAGTTTAATTATTGACAAAATAGTGACTGTTGACGATTCCCTCCAGAGCTCGTTGGCTAGTTAATGCTACTTTATTGGAGCCCCCCCCAAAAAAAAACAAAAAACAAAAAAAAAACAAAAAAACAAAAAAAAAGCAGGAAACAAAACCCACCAAAAAGGCCTCACACCAGGTGAGTAAACAAGAAGTAAATGAGCAATAAAGGACTTTTAGGAATTCCAGCAGCATTTGTACTGTGTTTTTATGTGTGCATGTATGTGTGCATGTGGTGTTTGCGTAGGCTATTAAGAAAACAAGTCACAGTTAGGCCTCTCAGAGTAGAGTGTCATCTGTGCATCCTCCCTCCAGGCCGTAACGGAACTCCTGCAGGTTAGAAACGCCGTAGAAATGGATAAACGCTGCTGCCACGACCAGAACATGAAAAATCTGATGGGAGTGAAACTAGAAGGAGAGAGAAATAAATTATGAGTACCAACAATAATTTAATAAATAGGATTTCTCCAAACAAATATAGTGATGCCTTGAGATTTCGTTCAGTGACCAAGTGGATAAAAAATCTATGTGAGTATTGCAATATTATCTGTCTTCATGTGTTTCTCCACCATTTTTATTCAAATATCCTTTCCTTAAAGTTTCATAAAACCACCACATAGATGCTATGCGTTAGCCCATCTATGGTGTTTCCCATTATGTGTTAGCATTAAGATAGCATGTTTAAAAGGCAAAGTTATGTGGTTGTTTTAAATACAGAACATGTAATTATTTTATTATCTCTCACTATTGACAGTAAATTAACTAGGAGTGGCATTAAACAGCTCGAAGTATCTTTTTTTTAAAGATTTGTTCACTCTGCTAACATGCTACCTGTTGTGAATCGAGCAGAGTTGAGTTCACTGCCACCATACAGGGCGGATCTCAAATTTGAGCTCACAAGTGAAAGCAAAAAAAAAAAAAATAATTAATATAGTCTGAATGATGGCTCTTATCTCTAAAACACAGAAGTCAGTTCAGTAGTAGGTAGGCCCCACTGTATTGTGAAAACAAGTAAATACTTACCCATATGTCACACTTGCCGGGAAAATAGCGTTCAGGGATCCTGGCTGCATACAGACCAGCTCCAGTGATATACATGGCCCCCATCAGGTAGAACCAACCCATCTGGCCAACAGTAGTTGCCTTAACGAAGCCCTCCTCGATGGTGAAGTGCATTGTGGGAACAATGCCGCTAAGTCCCAGACCCATAAAAACACCTATGACATGACCAGACATGCAAACACCAAATGGATGAAAAAGGTGACTAAAAAAAATTAATAAAAACATTTTAGAGCGGGGGTGGGGGGGGGGGGGATCCCCGGGGCCCCCGCAGAGAATATTTTTGATTTTAACATAAATTAAGCAATCTGGAAGACGCTGAAGAGTACAATACGGCAAAAAAAAAAAATTAATAATAATAATTCTTCACGCAGAAAAACATATTTACACTGCTCAAGTACATGTTGATAGTCCAATTTAAGATTCAAATTAATTTGGCCTCATTTCTTTGCTATTTTTTTGTTCTGGCAGCCAGGGCATCTCAACTTGCACCTGATTTCTGCTTCAAGCTGTGCCACATGAATAGCATCCTCCTCTTTAAGCAATCTCATTCTGGAAAATAATTGACTAAAATCATTGTCTGTTTCACTATTGCCAACTTCAAAGGCCAATCCCAAATGCATCCTCCAGGAAAATATTAAGTATAATATTTTTCTGTTTTTAATTTGAAGCTAGTTCATCCTGTGTTGTGACATAATCCCTAACACCGCTCCGTCTCTTAATAGATTTAACATTAACATCCGTAAACAAATTAGATAATTGTAGCTGGGTTTACTAATTAATACAAGATGTACTAGCGGATCAACTCTTGTCGCTGATGTTACGTGTGCTTCGCGGTTCTGCTGGGACCACAACCAGGGCCACGATACATACAAAATACAAAAGACCAGTGCAACAAATACGACACTGGCTGATCTGACAAGAAATTTTTTTTGCTTAAACGTACAATAGAGGATGTCCGCTCAAGAGGCGGGTCGAGTAGCCAAACATTGTACTCAAGTAAGAGTACTGTTACTTGACAATAATGTGACTCAACTAAAAGTAGTCCTTCAAAAAATTACTTATCTAGTGTTAATACCAATGGACGACGTGTGAGGTCATGTGACTTTCTTGCATCGTTTGATTGGTGAACTAGACTTAAACGTCACTAGCACTTAAATTGGATTGACGCAAACAGCGGCCAATGTGGAAATCAAAGTTGTCTCGCACATGAAGTCGTTGATGAATAAGCAATAATTGATAAATAAAAGTAGTGAGCGACATTTAGATAATTGTAACGGAATAAAAGTACCGTCACTTCTTAACAGCAGAAGCGGTGGAAGTGCTTTTTCTGGTCTCGTCAACTCCTGTGACTTATCCAAACAAAGCCGGTCCAGAGCACACAGGCGGAACCTCAGGGCGATGCGCGCAAATATTAGTCCGCCGCGGAGTAATATTCAGAAATTACATTTGTGTGGAATGGATCTAGCTGCCAGCGTTCAAGGAGTACGACACAGTCTATGATGACAGCGAGTCCCCCCCGCAAGAAAAACTCATCGGATCTATACGATTCACGTAAATGGCCTATTTTGAGTTCAAAATGGGGAATTACGCCGATAGGCGACTGATTTAAATGTATGCATGACAAAAAACATTTTTTAAAACATTTTAACCATTTAAATACACAATCATTTTGAGTGTGATGGGTCGCTATTTTACCTGGAAGAGAAGATTAAAAATAATGATGCGAAATTATTTCTGCATTATAATGTGTGATGGTATCACCTGCTCTGGTGGGTCTGTGTCGAGGTGTGGAGAACCGGTCCCATTGGGCCACTATGATGGCGGCAATGCCGAGTACACAAACAATGGTGAGGTAGATAAGTCGTGGCTGAGGAGAACAATAGAACGAGTAGTACAGCCACGGCACGAAAGAACCCATGATGAGGAGCGCGATGCCTGAGTAGTCAAGCCTGAGGGACAAATGAAAGATCAATTTCACCATTATTAATACACAATCTGTACACAAAAATTCTGCCTTTAGAAGATAATGATTTAGGTTTTGAATGATACTTCATTGGTCAGAATCATTAGAATCTGAATTATTGGTCAGTATCTGGTGTGAACACCAGTGTGACCTTTTATTTCGGGTAGCCTAAGTCACACCTGTGGAATAGTCATGTAGTCTAATCAGCATCTATGCCACACCTGTGAGGTGAATGGATTATTTCAACAAAGGAGAAGTACTCACTAACAGATTTGGACAGATTTATGAATAATATTTGAGACAAATAGGCTTTTCGTGTACATAGAAAAATCTCAGAATTCAGCTCAGGAAAAATGGAAGCGAAACAAAAGTGTTGTGTTTATGTATTTGAGAAGTATAGTTCAGTTGTCTTTTCCACGGTAAAAATTTAAGAACATTTCCAAGACTTACTAGAGCAACTTGCCTTTTCTTTATGTATATATTTGTACAATTGGGAAAATCGTTGACACTTTTAAGTGCTTGAAAATCCTGATGTTTGTTCACTATACCATTTCAGGCTAATTTCACAATTATACAAAAACAAAGTACTTAAATTCATCATTGTCCTTTTACTATACTAAAAAAGATTGTATTATACTAGAAAGAGACCAAACTGTGTATACAGTAATTACAGTGGCAGTTGGGGTAGTAGCAAAGAATCTGGCTTTTGTTTGAAGGGGTAGTGAATGAGCAGCCCCCATTTGTAAGAGTTTTAAGCACGCGTGGTCATGGTGCATACAAATTCAATGTTTTGGAGTGTATGAAGTTAATCGAGTGGCAGATGACAAACTGAAAAATCAATACTTTTTACAAAATACTGAAAAGAAAAACGGTATTAATGATAAGTGTCTGAGCGCTTACTTGGAGAAGGTGCGAGACACTTTCTCGGAGTGACAGTAGACTGTATGAAAAAGCCAGGAGAAACTGAGGCAGAGCACAGCTCCCAGGAAGAACATCCCAAACACCACTTTCTCTTGAAGCGGGGCCATGAAATACATGTTGGGCCGCAACATGGTTAACGTGCCCAGACACAGGAATAGAATAAGCCCTAAGGGAGACAAAAGAGTTTCAATGTTCTCTCTGGCTCACACGTAAAACAAACATTTTGAAATTGTGAATGCGAACCCATTACAGTAAGTAATACAATCATAATATCAAAAGGTGAGCTAAAATAAAACATGTTTTTGCATTCTGACCTAACAAATGAGTCCAAATGTTTCCGGTCTCAGTGTGAATTCGGAAGATGCTTCCAAAGCAGGCCCGGAATGAAGGCATGGGGGGGCGATGTCCATGCAGGAGGTAATCGTTGTCCTTAAGCCACTCTGGCAGGACATGGAAGGGAATGACTCTCCAGCGCCCCTCCCAAACCTGAAAAAACATATTTTACAAATACTGTACATTCATCCATCCATCCATTTTCTACCGCTTATCCGAGGTCGGGTCGCGGGGGCAGTCGCTTTAGCAGGACATATAATTTCCCTGTTGGAGTTGACGTGAATTTCTTACCTTAATGCCTCAAAGAAAATACTTTTACTGAGAGGGGACAGCGAACTAGTCACTGATGGTGTAGTGGTACAGTCGCCTGACTTTGGTGCGGGCAGCGTGAGTTCAGTTCCCACTCAGTGACGGTGTGAATGTGGGTGCGAATGGTTGTCCATGTCTATGTGTGCCCTGCGACTGACTGGCGACCAGTTCAGGGTGTAGTCCGCCTTTCGCCCGAAGTTTGCTGGGATAGGCTCCAGCGCCCCGCGACCCTAACCAGGATAAGCGGTGTTGAAAATGGATGGGACAGCGAACTCTCCATGAGGAAAGTCCGACGACGATGAGAAAGCAACGACACTTATCGGCTGCTGCCGCGCGAAAAACAAGGGAAATCACATCATGTTTGGTATCAACAGAAAGTTTGGGGTTCTCTGCAGCCATGGATTTAATTCAAATGTACGGAAGATGCTTCCAAAGCAGTCCCGGAATGAAGGCATGGGGGGGGGGGGGGGGGGGGCGATGTCCATGCAGGAGGTAATAGTTGTCCTTATATATATACATATATATATAGACATATATATATATATATATATATATATACATATATATATATATATATACACACACATACATACATATATATATATATACACACACATACATACATATATATATATATATACACATACATACATATATATATATATATATATATATATATATATATACATACATATATATATATATACATACATACATACATATATATATATATATATATATATATATATACATACATATATATATATATATATACATATATATATATATATATATATATATATATATATATAATATCTTTAATTTCATATATATATAAAGATATTATTATTGTAAAACACAAAGTAGGTATTGTATTTTCTGTTTTGCTACGGCTTAGTAGCGGCCAACTAGATCTTCGTAACCAGCAATGTAATCTTTGTTGTGAAAGATCATGTAATACAACATGGCATTTTTGACTGGCCGTTACATCTGCTGCGTTGCAACGGTGTGCACCTGCAATTCAAATTCTGAATTGCAGCAAAACTGGTTAGAGTGTCTGCCTCACAGTTCTGAGGACTGGGGTACAATCCCCGGCCCCGCCTGTTTGGAGTTTGCATGTTCTCCTCGTGCCTGCGTGGGTTTTCTCCGGGCACTCCGGTTTCCACCCACATCCCAAAAACATGCATTAATTGGAGACTCTAAATTGCCCGTAGGTGTGACTGTGAGAGCGAATGGTTGTTTGTTTGTATGTGCCCTGCGATTGGCTGGCAACCAGTTCAGGGTGTACCCCGCCTCTTGCCCGATGATAGCTGGGATAGGCTCCAGCACTCCCGCGACCCTTGTGAGGATAAATGGCTCAGAAAATGGATGAATAGTTATTACCTTTGTAAAGGCTAAATGTTTTTATATTAAGCAGGTGCAGCTCATGTAGTGGCTGGTGAGTGTACTCCACACATTCTTTGCACCACTGCATGGAAAAATCCACTGTTGACTGACTAAAAACAACACTTCTGTGACATGTTAAGCTCTCATTAGTGCTGTGGACCCAGATTTGCACCAACTGAACTTGCTTAAACCAAGCAAAACCTTAAAACATGACCTGTACAGTTAATAAAGCTTTAATAATAATGACAGTTTGATCAGGGAACAAATTATTTTGATTGCCTCCTTTTCCTACAGTAAACATGTTTTCTAAATTTTAAGAAACTGGAGGTTTACCATCCTGAAATGGGTTGCGTTCAACCTTTGCTAATCATGAGCAGTACTCAACTGGAATGGACACATTGAGTAGGAACAAGGAAGTGACACCAGGTGGCTTGTCTTATGAAAACAAGTTGTTCCCATTTACATATTTTGGAACCAGAAGTTGCCGTTTCTGGGGAGCGGGCGGATCCATGCATATTACAACACCTCCGCACTAACTGACACGTCGTGGCAGTAGCAATTTGAGGCAGTTGAAGGTAGCCACACCTTGCAGCATTGTGCTTTGCTCTCTGTTTGACTGCACACGAGAGTATAATATCCCAAATAAACATTTATTATGAGATAGTAATTAAGACTACTATGTTACCTCAGGTACTTAAGTACATGGGGCACCCATGGAAATACTATACTATAAAGAGATTACACTTAGGTAGTTGTTTTCCAATTTGAAAGACTGCCATTATATGACAAAAGTATGACAAAATTGACTTTTTCCCTACCTTGTTTAATCCTACGATGTTTAATGCTCACATTGATCTTTACTTTTCTGTGTTAAGAGGTGGGAATAATCACATGCAGTCTCACACAGCAATCACATTGTACTGCTTTAAAACGTGGTACATTTCAACTTAAATTTAAGTTACCAAATGTGGTTCTTTGCCCGTTACGAAATTTGTATTTAGGGTGCACACAGAGGTTGCAAAATGGAAAGCTGCACTTACTTTGTGTACAAACTCTTCCATCTTTTCCATGGCGTGGTGTGCCTGGAGTGGTAAGGTCAGAACCTCTCCCACCTCATCATCATCATCCTCCTCCTCCTCATCCGCGAGCATGGTTGCTCCCTTTAAAGAGAGGATTACTGAAGATGAACGGGAACTAAATTTGTCGGGAGTGGGGTTGGGCTATTAAGAATAAAAAAAGTCATACCTCTGCATGGGCACCTTTGGAGGCCGGCTGGCGAACCCCTCCCTCCTCCAGCAGGGGCCCAAGCTCTATTAGCTCCACATCCGGGACATGGCAGTCCTCTGAGATCCGGCAGTCTGCATCACTTGCAGACCCGTTTCGGCCTGACATAGGGAGACTGCCTGATAACCCACTCACAGTCCCTGTATTCTGCTTCAAACGGTACACTTCAATTTCCTCCTGAGAAAAACACAAAGTGCAATCAACTTCATTGTTTTTGTGAGATATTTTACAGTTCTCAGTGGTAGTGAGTGAACAAACATAGAGATAACAACTAAATGCAAACAACATACAGTGGGTACGGAAAGTATTCAGACCCCCTTAAATTTGTCACTCTTTTGTTATATTGCAGCCATTTGCTAGAACCATTTAAGTTCTTTTTTTTTTTTACTCATTAATGTACACACAGCACCCCATATTGATAGAAAAAAACTGTTGTTGAAATTTTTGCAGATTTATTAAAAAAGAAAAAATGAAATATCACCAAAAGTATTCAGACCCTTTGCTGTGATGCTCATATTTAACTCGGGTGCTGTCCATTTCTTCTGATCATCCTTGAGATGGTTCTACACCTTCATTGGAGTCCAGCTGTGTTTGATTATACTGATTCGACTTGATTAGGAAAGCCACACCCCTAATCTATATAAGACCTAACAGCTCACAGTGCATGTCAGAGCAAATGAGAATCATGAGGTCAAAGGAACTGCCTGAAGAGCTCAGAGACAGAATTGTGGCAAGGCACAGATCTGGCCAATGTTAAAAAATAAATTATGGTACACTTAAGGATCCTAAGAGCACAGTGACCTCCATAATCCTGAAATGGAAGATGTTTGGGACAATCAGGACCCTTCCTGGAGCTGGCCGTCCAGCCAAACTGAGCAATTGGGGGAGAAGTGCCTTGGTGAGAAAGGTAAAGAAGAACCCAAAGATCACTGTGGCTGAGCTACAGAGATGAAGTCGGGAGATGGGAGAAAGTTCTTGAAAGTCAACCATCACTGCACCCCTCCACCGGGGCTTTATGGCATAGTGGCCTGACGGAAGTCTCTCCCCAGTGTAAGCCACATGAAAGCCCGCATGGAGTTTTCTTTAAAAAAAAAAAAAAATAATAACAAAAATAAATTAAAAAAAACACCTCAAGGACTCAAATATGGTGAGAAATAAGATTATCTGGTCTGATGAGACCAAGTAAGAACTTTTTGGCCTTAAATCTAAGCGGTATGTGTGGATAAAACCAGGCACTGCTCATCACCTGTCCAATACAGTCCCAACAGTGAAGCATGGTGGTGGCAGCAGCATCATGATGTGGGTGTGTTTTTCAGCTGCAGGGACAGGACGACAGGTTGCAATCAAACGAAAGATGAATGTGGCCAAGTACAGGGATATCCTGGACGAAAACTTTCTCCAGTGTGCTCAGGACCTCAGACCGGGCCGAAGGGTCACCTTCAAACAAGACAATGACCCTAAGCACACAGGTAAAATAACAAAGGAGTGGCTTGAGAACAACTCTGTGACTGTTCTTGAATGGCCCAGCCAGAGCCCTGACTTAAACCCAATTGAGCATCTCTGGAGACCTGAAAATTGCTGTCCACTAATGTTCACCATCCAACCTGATAGAACTGGAGAGGATCTGCAAGGAGGAATTGCAGAGGATGTGAAAAACTTGTTGCATCATTCCCAAAAAGACTCATGGCTGTATTAGCTCAAAAGGGTACTTCTACTAAATACTGAGCCAAGGGTCTGAATACTTACGGCTGTGTGATAGTTCAGTTTTTTTTTTTAATACATCTGCAAGAATTTCAACAATACTGTTTTTTTCTGTCAATATGGGGTGCTGTGTGTACATTAATGAGGGAAAAAATTAACTTAAATGATTTTGGCAAATAGCTGCAATATAACAAAGATTGAAAAATTAAAGGGGGTCTGAATACTTTACCCACTGTAAATACCCACTGTATTTATTATCATAATTGTCTACGTCATTTATGAACGTTTTTGGACAAGAAGAGAAAAACAACAGAGTCCATTTGCCTCGATTCAACCTCTGCTGATTACTATGACCTGGATGACTGACAATCTACACAGACATGAAGAAAAAACATTTTTTAGCAAGCGCATTATTATTTTTTTTCCTGTTGATATTGTCACAGTAAGTTAAAAATTACTTTCACAATTATTACTAGGCTAATAATATACTGTTACTATATACCAGTGTTTCCCAATGTTTATTGCGCCAAGGCCCATACAGTCCCCTCAAAAAGTATTGGAATAGAAAGGTCAGTTCCTTTGTTTTTGTTGTATACTGAAGACATTTGGGTTTCAGATCAAAAGACGAATATGAGATAAAGGTTCAGAATTCCAGCTATTTCATGGTATTTACATCTAGATGTGTTAAACAACTCAGGACAGAGCACATTTTGTTCAAAACCACCCACTTTTCAAGTATGCAAAAAAAAAAAAAAAAAAAAAAAAGGAATTGACCTTGCCGTTCCAATACATTTGGAGGGGACTGTATTTCACATTATACAGGACACCACCAGACATAAAAGTTAAAAAAAATTACAATGACTTAGATGTACAGTATAATTAAAAACATTTTTTTAAAAGTATATATCGAAATAATGATCTTGTTTCGATTTACTCACAAATTTAAGTTAACTGAATACGTCTTGCCTTCTACCAAGACCATTTAATTGTTCTGCCAGTCACAATACATTGCTGGCATAGAGAGATGAACAAAGATACACTATAAAGACACATTATTCGTAGTGAATAAATCAGTCTATACCGATTAAGTGAAATTTTATAATTCACAGCAGCACACCTGATGATCCATCATTAAACAATGTGCTGCAGCACTGTGGTAGAGACTGTTATGTATAGTTTATATTAAAAAAAACATTTAAAAAAATAAAAAAAATTAAAAAGACGTCATACAGTGGGGCAAAAAAGTATTTACTCAGCTACCAATTGTGGAAGTATTTTTTTTATCATAGGTATACCTCACCTATGAGAGACAAAATGAGATAAGGAAAAAAAATAAAAAATTCAGAAAATCACATTGTCTGATTTTTGAAGAATTTATTAGCAAATTATGGTGGAAAATAAGTATTTAGTCAATAACAAAAGTTCATCTCAATACTTTGTTATATACCCTTTCTTGGCAATGACAGATCTGTGTCTTCACAAGGTTTTCACACACTGTTGCTGGTATTTTGGCCCATTCCTCCATGCAGATCTCGTCTTGAGCAGTGATGTTTTGGGGCTGTCGCTGGGGAATACAGACTTTCAACTCCCCCTAAAGATTTTCTATGGGGTTGTGATATGGAGATTGGCTTGGCCACGCCAGGACCTTGAAATGCTTTTTACGGAGCCACTCCTTCATTACCCGGGCAGTGTCTTTGGGATCATTGTCATGCTGAAAGACCCAGACATGTTTCATCTTCAATGCCCTTGCTTATTGAAGGGTTTCACTCAAAATCTCACGATACATGGCCCCATTTATTTGTTCCTTTACACGAATCGGTCATCCTGGTCCCTTTGCAGAAAAACAGCCTCGAAAAATGATGTTTCCACCCCCATGCTTCATAGTAGGTATGGTGTTCTTTGGATGGAACTCAGCATTCTTTCTCTTCCAAACACGACAAGTTGAGTTTTTACCAAAAATTTCTATTTTGGTTTCATCTGTCCATCTCCCAATCCTCTTCTGGATCATCCAAATGCTCTCTAGCAAACTTCAGATGGGCCTGGACATGTACTGGCTTAAGGAGGGGGCCACGTCTGGCACTGCAGGATTTGAGTCCCTGGCGGCGTAGTGTGTTACTGATGGTAGCCTTTGTTACTTTGGTCCCAGCTCTCTGCATGTCATTCACTAGGCCCCCCCGTGTAGTTCTGGGATTTTTGCTCACCGTGCTTGTGATCATTTTGACCCCACGGGGTGAGATCTTGCGTGGAGCCCCAGATCGAGGGAGATTATCACTGGTCTTGTATGTCTTCCATTTTATATTAATTGCTCCCACAGTTGTTCTCTTCACAACAAGCTGCTTACCTATTGCAGAGTCAGTCTTCCCAGCCTGGTGCAGGTCTACAATTGTGTTTCTGGTGTCCTTTGACAGCTCTTTGGTTTTAGCCATAGGGGAGTTTCAAGTGTGACTATTTGAGGTTGTGGACAGGTGTCTTTTATACTGATAACAAGTTCAAACAGGTTCCATTAATACAGATAACAAGTGGAGGACAGAGGAGCCCCTTAAAGAAGAAGTTACAGGTCTGTGAGAACCAGAAATCTTGCTTTGTTTGTAGGTGACCAAATACTTATTTTCCACCATAATTTGCTAATAAATTATTTTAAAATGAGACTGTGATTTTCTGGATTTTTTTTTTTTTTACTGATGTGCCCATTTTTCTCATTTTGTCTCTCATAGGTGAGGTATACCCTATGATGAAAATTACAGGCATCGCTCATCTTTTTAAGTGTGAGAACTTGCAGAATTGCTGGCTGACTAAATACTTTTTTGCCCCACTGTAAATAAGGTGGCAGTGCAAAAATGAATAAATTATTTGACAACTAATCAATTATTTTGATAATCAATTAATCCTTTACTGACTTTTTAAAAAAAAAACATAAAATTGTCCAAATCCACAGATTTTAGCCTCTCAACAGTAAAACTTCTCAGATTTCTGTCGTCCTCTATAAAAGCAGATTGATCATCTTTGTGTTTAATAAAAATAAGACATCAGAAAACATCAGCTTTTACTTTGGAAAACAACGATCAACATTTTGCCTATTTTCTAACATGTTACAAATCATACCAGTAAATCTGTCACATTTATAACCAATTTGTTGGTGCATTTTCTGCACTACCAAATTCAAGTAATGTCTTGTTTTTTAATAAAGGGATGGAAATAAAAAAAAAAAATTTTTAAATATAATTTCTTGATTAATCAAGAAAATAGTCAACAAATTAACCAGCAATTAAAATAATCATCAGTTACAGCCCTAAACAATGTTCAGACGTCAAGTCAAATTTTCTGCTGATAAATCATTCATTAAATTAAATTTAAGCATTGTCATATTCAGTAATGAATGAAGATTGATCTCATTTGCAGAAAACTCGATGGAAAACTGGTTGCTATACTGCTAACCCTATCATATACTACTATACTACAATTAAAAAAAGATCAATCTGCGATAACGTGTCCATTTTCCATAGAACAATGATCTGTTGCCATTAAATGTTCTTGTTGTTTTATTTGGAATCACGTAAAAATGCACTAATTTGGACCTAATGGACCTTTATTCTGGCTACCAATGAAGAATATATTTAAGGAAAGAAAACTCCCAGCTTTTAACAGTCAGTTGACAGTAAATATTTTGAACTTGAGGATGTCAGTTTTGAGAAACACTGATCATTTCCATCATCTTATAACCCTCATCGTATTGAACGTGTTCACTGTGCTATGCTGCACAATACTAACATTGGGCCCATTTACTTACAGAGATGTTTCAGTTATTGCATTATAAGGCTTAAGAACAATAATTCATCTCGTGGTTGTCAGATAAAACACCCAACAACCGCACGTTCTCCAAGATGATTTTACGTTCCAATGAAAATTTAGTCAACGTTCAATTGACAACAACGCGATTGTCGAAACAGGTTTGCCATCCCATGACATCCCATAGATCTTTATAGGAATATTCAGTTATGGATCCGCTTGATTGTAAAACAGACAGTGAATGACCTCCATCCAGAGCGTTTACATTTGGATTGATGGCTCATATTCGCGATGACAACCGAACAACAGCACGTCCAAGCGGGGAGCAGCTTTGTAAACGCTGGCGGGCAGACAAACAACGGATGTGACTTAGCAAAGCGTCAGACCGAAACAAAGCAAAACGTAAATAACAAATGTAAGATACCGACGGTTTGATTAATCGAAACTCTCTCAACCGCTAACTACTTATGTCACACAGCAAATCCTAATTTAGCAGGGGGAGTTAAAACAAATGTGTGATGACAGATCGCCCGTATACATGTCGCTAATGTTACCTTTATGCTAGCACCGAGCTGGCAAACAGGCACCAATTATTCGCCTTGTCAGATACACATAGAATTAACATTTACAACGGCAATTGCACTCTCGGAACGCAATTTACCTGACAAAGTAGTCCTCAAACCAGGAAGGTGAATTACTAACCGAAAAAAACAAAACACAATCCTTTTCGGAAGTTGCGGTCTCTTCCGCATAGTTAATCCATACCCTTCAAAACAAAGTAACCATTCTAAATCCATACCCTTCAAAATAAAAGTGTGAATTCCTCTTTATGGAGTAGGTCAATGTTTCCCAAACAAGGCACATGAATTTAGAAAAATCTCACGACACATGACCATACAAAGATGTCACGTCTTAATTTACTCAAATGCAGCTACTCAGTGTGAAATCTGCGCCTGTTTAGTTGAATATAAAAGCTATTAAATTGTATGACTGGCAACATGGGGATAGCCAGGTTAAATGTGGATTATTCCATCTAGTGGAAGAGCACTGAATTGCTCTGCCTGGGGTAGAATAGTGATAAAATACCAAAAATAACCTGTAAACCAATTCCATTAAATTTTATGTATTTTGCAAAAGGTGCTTCACATGTATCTATAAAGCAACAATAATCACATTTTTTATTTAGAATTTCGTATTTCATAAATATATGAGTATGTTTTATGTTATCTGATCAAAAATTGTGTTCATGAAAAAAAAACAAGACAGTGTAAAGAAGCAATTACTGTAATTTCTCGTGTATAACGCGCACCCATGTATAATACACACCCCCAAAGTTGACCTCAAAATTCTGGAAAACCCTTCTACCTATGTATAATGCATTTTTACAATACATGATTTTGCTTCTACCCATATGATCAAAACTAAGTATTACCTGTATTTTGTTATTTTTTTCCTAAGAATTATACTGAATCCGGTTTCCTCCCACATCCCAAAAACATGCATAAATTGGAGACTCTAAATTGCCCGTAGGTGTGACTGTGAGTGCGAATGGTTGTCTGTTTGTATGTGCCCTGCAATTGGGTGGCAACCAGTTCAGGGTGTACCCCGCCTCCTGCCCGATGACAGCTGGGATAGGCTCTGTATGAGCACAACTGTACATATTATGCAGTCATACATACCCCTCATTCATAACCTCGAGATGGCGGCATACATTTATAAAATGGGAAAGTCTTTTTCGTTTTCCCCTATACTTATGTATAATACACACCATTGATTTTTTTTGGGGGAAAATGTGCATTATACACGAGACATTACGGTACTCAAGTCCTATAATTCACTTAGTCTATTATACATACCCAAATACGCTCTTCATTGCAACAAGAGGTCAAAACTGAGAAGCTTATTTTTATCACGTTCAAAGTGAAGCTGTCAATAATACCACCCTCCCTGCAGTAAAAAGGTTTGGAGAACTCTAATTTGGTTACTGTCAGTTTGTAAAATTCTGTCAAGTTTGACACAACAGCTCTGTCTTAACTTGATTAAATGATTGATTAGTTTATTTATTTCCTTTAGCAGATTGAAAAGCACAGTTTAAAAAAAATCAGGTTATTAGTATACTTTGGAAAATCAAGTATTTTGAAATCCAAATCACAGTATGTTGTTAATCACACACATCATGATTCATCATGTCAAGTCCTTGGTGAGACAGACAACAAAAGCTGTTGATATTGGGCATTGAAAGCATCAATAAAGATAGTGAATACAGTCGTAAAAATACTTTATTCCACATGAAAACATTTCCGCATATGCAACAATATTACAACAAGAGTTTCATTTTAACCACAGCATCTAAAATGGTTAAATAAAAAAATAAGACAATAAAAATGCACACAAGGAAACATGATTTTGGGCACTTTTATACAATTGTTTACTGCATCATGCATTCATAAACTCACCCTGCAGCTTCACTGATTTCAAGTCTGACTTCAGTTGATTTCACAGCACAAATAAATTAACAGATAAATATATCGCAGTAAGAGGCTGTGAGTGAATGTCGTTAAACTGTAGCAACTTCTACTTCGTGACACATTGCCAAACTAAAATTTGGTCTGTAATCACAATCTCACATATTTTCATTTGACATGTACATAGCTGCCAAGCATCGTCTTTTTTCATACCATGCTACTTTGAATCTTATGTACTGTGTGTTAGTAGAGCAGCAGCATAGTTTCAACTAGTTAAGTCATGGGCACATCAGTAATCAACAAGAACTGGTATATTTAAGGCGGCACGGTGGGCAACTGGTTAGAGCGTCAGCCTCACAGTTCTGAGGACCCGGGTTCAATACCCGGTCCTGCATGTGTGGAGTTTGCATGTTCTCCCCGTGCCTGCGTGGGTTTTCTCCGGGCACTCCGGTTTCCTCCCACATCCCAAAAACATGGATTAATTGGAGACTCTAAATTGCCCGTAGGCATGACTGTGAGTGCGAATGGTTGTTTGTTTCTATGTGCCCTGCGATTGGCTGGCAACCAGTTCAGGGTGTACCCCGCCTCCTGCCCGATGACAGCTGGGATAGGCTCCAGCACGCCCGCGACCCTGGTGAGGAGAAGCGGCTCAGAAAATGGATGGATGGTATATTTAAAAAAAAAAAAAAAAAAAAAGTAATTGTGGGTAAACAAGACTATTATGCCAATTTCAAAGTAGAAAAACTGGCATGCTGATTGATCCAGCACCACAAAAATATTCTACCTACACTTTAGGGCACGTTAGTCATTTACAATATCTTAGAATGGTGGTTCATATTCTTCATACAAGTACTTGAAATAGTATGGTCAACATGGTGTCAGTTTGAAGACACCTAGTGGTAAAACACTGCTGTAAGTAACCATGGTTATTTGGCCCCTTCAGTTCATATGTTCACGTTCCAAATTTGTGACACTTATCTCAAAACATCACAAAATCATATATAGCCTGCATTGTTTTCCCCCATACAGGTGAGATTTGATTATTCAACTGCTGATTTTTTCAACGAGTCCAAATGAAATCAAGTAAGATTTCTCTCACTTGGCCCACACCGATTCACTCTCACAGTGTCACACTTGACTCATATAGTGAGTGCCATCGTCTACAGGCCAGTGTTCTTGAGAGTCATTTGTGGACAATTGAAGAGCTCTTCTTTGAATGACCTGTAAGTGAGTGATACATATAATTAACTGGAGATCCCTTGAAAACACAATCTCATTCTGTAATGCTGTCTGGCAGAATGGTAAATCTCAGGCGATAAATAAAGGTGCTGGCGTAATTCTATTAGGAAAGTTGATGATGAGGCTAAACTAAGCAACAAAAGTTTTGCCTACCTGCTCCTGGTACTTCTGATTTTGATATCGGATTGCCTCCAGAGCCGCCATGCTTTTTACCCTTACTGCTCCCTGTCTGTCAAGTGAACGTGATCTGGGTCCCTTGAGCTGACTGCGCCAGTGCCACGATTTCAGCTGTTCGCTCACCACTTGCCGTGGGAGGCAGTTGGAGTGGTACTGTGGATGATCCCATTGTGCTGAGGGGGGAGAGTGACTGCTATCAGGAGCCAAATGCCTTGTTGCTCTCTGCAGGGGCACAGAAGCTTCTTTGTAGCGGTACTCATATCTGCTGGGGGGGCAGGGAGACTGACAGGTGTAATAGCTCCATGGCATGTCTACATACGGAGGGTAAACCACTTCCTCATTGTAATAGGCTTTGTGGACACTTAGATTGGACTGGTGTCTGGGACTGTGGTAAACTCCAGAATTTGGGGAGGCTTGAGGTCCGTAGCTACCAAATGGAGCAGAGAGCGGGGAGGCAGCCTGATAGTGTTTAGGCAAATCACAAGGCAGCTCTTGACTGGGGGAGCTGCTGTAGGATGCAAACGAGTGTTCGGAGTTGCTATCCTCAGAGCCTGCATTGTTTACGCAACTAAACATTAGAGGAGAAGCTTCTGAGGGTATTTTGTTGAAATCTGTCAGTCGCCTCCTTCGACCCCTGGCGCGACCACGGTCCTTGTCTGGTCCGAGTGAAGATTCAGGGTTAGATATCCTGTGCAAGTCACACAAGGATGTCAGGATGTACTTAAACTGAGCTAACAAGGAATCATCTACAGTGTATATAAAAAGTCTACACATACACGTTCAAATGCCATGTTTTTGTGATATGTAAAAAACAGTCTGAGATAAATCCTCTCAAAACCATGAATGTAACCTATATACTGTACAAATCGATGTATTTTATAAATCTTTTCACGAGGGAAGGTGAAATAAATAACTGAAATATCATGGTTGCGTAAGTGTGCACACCGTCTTATATCAAGGGATGTGTCGTTGTTCAGAATTAACCAATCACATTCAAACTCATGTTAAAATGGGAGGGAGTCAGCACAAACCTGCAATAATTTAAAGTGGCTCTGATTAACTCCAAGTAAAGTTCAGTTTTATTTGTAGGCTTTTCCTTAATTTTCTTTTTGATTTTTATCATAATCCTGAAGGTTTTGTGATATCACTGACTGGTATTTGGAACTGTTCATAATTCCCTCCACATCATCTATGGTCCAAGTTACAGCTGAAGAAAAACAGCCCCAAAGCATGACACTGCCACCATCATGTTTCAGTGTAGATATGATGTTCATTTGGTAATGAGCAGTGTTGTGTTTGCACCAAACATACTTTTGGGATTATGACCAAAAGGTTCAACCTTGGTTTCATTCGACCATGACAAAATCTCTCAAACACAAGTGGGAAAATTTGTTATGGTTAGATGAAATCAACTTCAGTTTAGCATGAGTTTGAATGTGAGTGGCTAATTCTAAACAGCCACATTCCAGTTAGAAGAGGGTGTGCGCACCTGTGCAACCACATTATTTCAGTTGTTTATCTTTACTTAAATTCACAAGAAGATTTTAAAAATATTTTCGATTGAGTTGTGAAGATTATAGTTCACATTAATGGTGCAAAATGTTTTAAATTATTTATTTGATGATCCTTTTTTTATGTCACAAAAACCTGGCAATTGAACAGGAGTGTGTTGACTTTTCATATCCACTGTATATGTTCCAAAGCAGATACTCTTTAGAACTAGAATTCTATGCTGACAGACAAATTGTAGTACCTGAGAGAGAGCTGCCTGTGTATGCGCATCTCGGACGTGGAAGGCGTGCTGTTAGACTGTGTACGGCTCAGTTTCAAATGGGAGAGCTGCTGTGGCAGAGCAGAAAGTGGCAAGCAAGCCTCCAGTGGTGGTAGTAACTCATTCTTGGCTGGACTGGAGTAAAACAAATGTTTCACATATTTTATCTGCCAAAACATACTCAGCTGCATAATTCACTTGAAAAACATTTAGACCCCCCCAAAAATGCAGACCCCAAATACTGTAATAGTGTTTACTATTTTCAAAGCGTTGTGAAACTGAAAACTATGACTTCTTTTACAGTTGTTACCTACATTTTTAAAACACGATCCTATATACTGGGCCTTTAATATATAGTGTTGAGTCTTTATTAGAGTTCAACAAGGCAGGTAACCCTATATTACAACTCCGTGATGTAGGGTTCTGTCTTTTCCGTTTGGTCATTGTACCACGTATCCACCAGTAGATAGTGGATCTTAAACGACTCAAACCTTTGTCATAATAGAGGAGTTAAGAATGGGGGATAAAATGAACCTAAGTTCTGAGAGATTTTTTTCCCCTTTCTTCACGATGTTATAAACAAGTGATAACTGGTAAAAGATAAGGCCAAACTCTACAACAAAATTGAGAATTGGAACACCCACAAGTTGATGGTAGGCAATTTAAAAAGTTTCCTACAGAGCAATGCTATTTCACTGGTAAACTTAAGGAAACTGAATGACTTTTAGGATTATTTAATTTCCAAAGTTGCGTCACTGTTAATTTTCTTGTTACTTTTAATTGTCAATAATAGGAAAGAGAGTTCACAAGCTTACAAATAAAACTAGTAGCTGCATACTCTGCGTAGTGCCTTGTCCAAAAGGGAAACTTGAGAGCTGTGTCATAATGGATGGTCCCCATTACCTTTCTTTGGAGAAGGACCGTGACTTCTTGCTCTTTTGGTATGGCTGGTCAAGGCTTGTCTCTGACCACGGGGAGTGCTGGATCGGAGGCGGGTCATATGCGGGGCTTGAGTTAAAACTCATTGAAAGGTCAAGGCTAGGATGAGGCGATGAGCTTGGTGTCTGAGGCCCCACAGATGGTGATCGATAGGAACCGTCTGTGTAGGACTTTGAAGACACAGTGGATGGCTGTGGAGAGTCCATCTCTCCTGAATATGGGAGGACTGAGGATGGCTGTGAAGACTCACTCGGCCCTTCTAATTACAAATATGATACAGTTAACAGTGAACACACACATCTCGACAGATCCTTCCTTGTAAACTTTGGGCCTTACCTTCGTCTTGAACCACTGAATCAGATAAAGAGCTGTCATCAGACGCAACAAGATCTGAGAAACAAAAGCAAAACAGACTTTGAGTCACCTGTGATGCATCAATCCCGATGCTCTTTTGACCTCACACAGTAGTATGACTTGCACAAATTACTTGGTTTTGTGCAATTTGTACAAAGGTGAGAACATACTATAGCCTATCACGAACCTATGTTAGTATGTTAGGCAATAGTAAAGTCATTACAGTAATTATTTGTATAAAAAACATTAATAGGCAATGAATACAAAACGTTCAAATGAAAAACAGATTCAAATAAAAAAACAGTAAGTACAGCGGTACCGCCACTTTGTGATGGAAGAGCCCCTGTAGTGGGTCAGAGCATAAGCCGAGGCGGGACCCATTCAATTTAAAGAGCCCCTGGTTAGTCATGGTGGTAATCAACTAATTGGTTGATTAATTATAATGTATTTAATTAGGAATAATACAATTAAATAATTAGAATAAATTACTTTATATACTACTAATAATGTATTATATATAATTATATTTGGAAAGAAAAACAGAATATTAATATAATTTATTTAAAATTATCAATTTTACCTGTTTTAATTATTTTCTTTTCTTCCTTATCTTCCTTATCTTCAAAAGACCTGGCCCATCTGTCCGTTATTAAAATCAAATGTGGCCATTAAGCACAAAAGTTTGGCCATCACTGGCCTAAAGGGTAAAAAAAGACTCAAGACTATACTGTAGGCCTCAGACAGGGCTACAGCTCCAGAGAATAAAGGGCGCAATTACTGCGCTGACAACTCACACAACACCACTGGATGTGTATCTACAGAGGATATACAAAGTCTACAGCCTATTGTTCAAATGCCAGGTTTTTGTGATATAAAACAATGAGACTAAGATTAATGTGACCTAAAGTATAACCTGTACAACTCAATTGGAAAAAACATATTTTTGAGAGGGTAAGTACAAATAAATAACTGAAATAATGTGGCTGCACAAGTATGCACCCCTTCTTATGACTGGGATGCTGGAACGTGGCAGTGTTCAGAATTAACCAGTCACATTTAAAGTCATGATAAATGGGAGTCAGCACACACCTGCCACACCTGCCTTTGATTAACCCCATTTAAAGTTCAGATGCTCTAATAGGCTTTTCCTAACATTTATATTCATTTCTCGCAGAAGACTGAAGGTTTTATGCTGGGTGGTACTGTTTAGACTGTTTAGACTTCCCTCCACCTTTACTAAGGCCCCACTTCAAGTAGAAAAAGAATAGAAAGCATGATGCTGCCACCACCATGCTTCACTGTAGGTATTGTGTTCTTTTGGTGATGAACCACAACGCATTTTCCCACGTGTTTGGGAGATTTTGTTATGGTCCGATCAAACCAACGTTGAACTTTTGGCTGTAACTCCAAAAGGTAAGTTTGGCACAAACACAAAACTGGTCATCACCAAATGTCAGGAAAAGCCTACTAGAACAACTGCGCTTTATTTGGGGCTAATCAGAGGCAATTTAAATTGTGGCAGGTGTGTGCTGACCCCCGTTTAACATGTGTTTGAAAGTGATTGGTTAATTTTGAACACAGCACAACTCAGAGGATGTGCACACTTGTGCAATTACATCTCAGTTGTCTGTTTAGACTTCCCCCTCAAAAGGATTTTAAAAATTTCAATTGAGTTGTATTGGTTTTGGCCAAATTAATGGTGGAAAAAAGTTTTGAAATGATTACACTTGGTCTAATTTCTTATGTCACAAAAAACTGCCATTTCAATAAGGATGTACAGACTTCTTATACCCACTGAATAAATGTATGATTTGATGCTGATATAGGCTGCACTTACTCACCTTGTCGTGGGATATTAAAAGCAGGAAGAGGTGATGATCGGCCGTGCTCCAGCCGCAGATGGAAAGCAGTCTCTTGTAAATGTTTGAGTTTCTTCTCCTCTCGCTGAGATTGCTTCAGTCGACTCTTTCTAACAGCCTTACTCAGGTGGTTCTCCTCACAAAGCTTGCGTGCTGCCTCATAGATCTTAAACTGAAGAGCCAACTCGGCATCCACAAGATTTAGGGCCGACTCCTGCAAAGGTAGAACAAAATGGGTTATGAATGCTGTTTGAAAACAGACCGTCACAGATTCAATCAATGTGTTCTTATACCTTCACTCCCCGGGGGATGCTTTGCTCATCAAGCTTGAAAGCAGTTCCGATGCGTCTCCGGATCTGTGGAGGCTTCTCTCCTGGCAGCAGAGGATAATCTCCTGAGAGCCGGCCTGTCAGTTCCTTAACAACACAAATAAATTCACAAATAACATTTCTCAGCAAAGAGAGTGAACCAGAATAAAAACACATTTTTGTACAGATGAAATGATGAATACAAAGAGCAGACACAATTTCCAATGCAAATGCATCATTTAGGTTCAGTGGCTCACATATGCAGAAATCATTCAGGTGGGAAAGTTGGATACCACTACATAAACACCCCATTTTCCTCACGTTGCCGCATATACTGTAGGTTCTGGCAGTCTGTTGCACAATTTCTCGTCACAGTACATTCTTGTGGTCTCACCTATCTACATCAGGTAACCATGTCCAAAGCAAACCAAGTGCATGATGACACAAGGTTTCTGATTTCATCACTCGTAAAATCCCTACATCTTTGAGTCATGCTGATGCAGATGGCCAGTGAGTTTACACGTTACCTTCTCACAGTGACGTGAGTTAGAGGGCGCGGTGCGTCCGATTAGATCACCTTAGCAGGTCCCGACACGAGTGCCCAGCCCGAGTGTTAGCAGAAAAGAATGATCACTTCTGGGATTTTACCTTTAAGCAACCACACTTTGGCACAGATTCCCAAATCAGATTTTGCATCCAGTTTCAAAATTAGTGACATTTATGTGGCCATCACATCCTTAAATGAGAGAGGCTATTTACTATAAAGCGGAAATGCAACTGAAAGAAAGAACGCAAGCAAATGAAATGACCATGACTTAAAGTTCCAAGTCAAACAATCCTAATCTGGATGAGCATCAAATCGTACACCTTCATATAGATATGTCTGCGCCGGACTGAATTTTTTCATTCTTTTTTACTTTTCATTCACTGAGAAATTAAGGAAAATGCCCAGTTTTGCAATGTTAAAAAAGGAATGAAAAATCATAGTTTGTCTCTGGTTTTGCAATGGCTAACACTCAAAAAACACGTATCTATTCTTAAGGATGTAAACTGTAAAGAAAACAAACTCCTTAAAAAGGCCAAAAGGGCAAAAAGAACCACGATTATATTTAGTGGATGATTCATACTTTCCAAAAGGTCAACTTCCCTTTTTGCTCCCTAAATCTCTTTAATCTTGCTGAATGAAGATTGGTGATTTTCAAAGTGTTCCGTATGACAAATCTTACAAACTGCCAGCTTCTTCTGATCATGTGGATGAGTGGGAGTTTAGAAATACTGACGTGAAAGTGAGGCTTGTCTGAAAAAATGAGTGTAGACTGAAAGTTAAAAAAAGAGACAAGCAACATTGTGCAGTCAACCTCAGAAGCATCTCATCATGTTATTTTAAGGACTTGCAATAAATGTTTCAACAATCATTACAAGTTGAACCATTGCACATAAAAATGTGATGGCTGGTATGGCACAGCTCGAGAATGATAGAATAACATCTTTCCAAATGATGTATCAACTGTTAAAAGTTAAAAAGGTTTCAACAGAACAAGACTCCTATGGTCAAGTCACACAATAATGAATCCAAAATTCCTCACTGCTTCACGAATGCAGAGTTTCTTCAGCTCCAGGAGGCACAGCTCGAGTTGGTCTTGGAGCGCCTGGTGCTTTAGCTTCATGGCTCGCGTGTGCGTGTTCAGATCCTTTGTATGCGATGTCGGGCTGTCTGAGCGTACAACCACAAACAAAAAGAAAAAAAATTGAATTAAATTGCATTTTTGGAAAAAAAGGTGTTGTATCACGAAAAGAAATGGGATTATTACAAAAATTAGGTCAAAATATTCACAACAAAAAGTCACAATTTATGAGAATAAAGCCATAATGTGGAAAACAAAAGGAGAGAATATGATGAGATTAGAGTCAAACAGAAAGCAAAGTAAAACAATGGAATAATACAATAATTCAAATTCCCCACATGAACCTAAATGTGAAAGCCTGAGACAAGCAGCCGCTTTCGCTTTCTAGAGACTTGCTATATATGAATCAGGTAATATCATTAAATATTTGTTAAAAACACTTCTGATGTGATGGAACAAACTGAAGAAATGTGGACTTTCAGTGTGCATAATTCTTTCTTAGGACCATGCACAAACATTTACACAATGACAAACTTCACACTGATGACAGTGTTGATGTGACAAAATAACATCAACCAATGTCACTCTCAAACTTTAGATACAGGGTGATATATAAACTTATAATTTATTCATATGTTGTAATATTTTTCAAATTGTTTTTGTGTATGTTCCATGATTAAAGGAGCAAGTCTATTCTACCAAACCAATGACTTTGGAAGAACTTCAAGGGCGAATATGAGAAGTTATGTCTTCCATCCCACAAGAGTTCCTTGTGAAATCAGTTAATGCGGTTCCCAGACGGCTTGAGAAACTGGTGGCTAATCCTGGCGCCCATATCGAATTATAAATAAAACTCCATGCAATACACTTTCTTCTCATGTTCATTTCTTGTAAGAAATATAGTTCAGAAATAAATTACAAGTAATATTTCTTTCAACTTTATTCTTGTAATTATGACTTTATTCTCAAATATCTCAAATCTAAAAAAAAAAGACAGGACAGAAATACTGTATGAATTTTAGATTCCACAGTGGAACCCACTTAAACAAAAAGATGACTATTAGGAAAAAAGTTAAATGTGTTTTTGTCATTGTTATAATGTGAGAATAAAACTGTGTGACTATTGACAGCTAGTGAGTGTTCAGCTAGTGCTGTCTGTCGCCTAGGAGACAAACAACATGAGGCTTAGTCTCCGGGCTAGGGGAGTGTCTTGGAGCAGAATGCATTGAGCAGTGCATACCTTTAGAGATTATTAACAGAATCCCTGCAGGTACTGACAAACATCTGATGTGTCAACAGGAAAGAAGTGTGGCAATGTGACAATAGAGCAGAGAATTCCTCATCCTTGAGACACAAACAGCTATTCTTGATGGATGGACATGTTCTCATTGTATGGAGCAGGCACCACGCGGTCAATTAAGGCCAGAGGAATGTCACACAGGACAGAACTAATCAGTACACATTACAACGAAAATAACACTGCTGATCTATAAGAAAAAGCATTTTGCGTTTTCGACATGAACAATGTCTATCCCAATTTAAAGTTTGCCATTGAACCAGTCCACTGATAATTTAAGAAACTATGTTTCACAGTAACACTTTGATGTTCACAATCACGGCTTTATAGACATGATTGTATACTATTACCTGCGTCAAAGAGGGTTGTCAGTTTTTGGTGGTGAAAGGACAAAGACATACAGTACTGTACACTAACAGGCCCCAACATTAGGTACATCTGCATGAGGTCCAAAACAAAAGATCTAACAAAAATTCTAATTGTGGTCATTATTGACTGACATTCACGTTACCATGAAGGGATTCATTCATTATACTGTGATATGAAAGACAATATCACCCAGCCCTAATGTCAGTGATGTTTAGGTTGCAGATGGTTATAGTTTCCACTTTGTGCTAAGTCATATTTATAGGTGTTCCAAATATGTTTTCCCCCTTTTTGCCAAAAAAGGTAGCCAAAACTACCACAAACTATTTTAGATACACAACAAAATACTGCTGTAAAAGATTATTGTCTTTTTTAATCATTAATTAAATAGCAGACTCTTTGAATGTTGTGAACTGCTGCTTTGTTGCATTCCACTGTTGTATTGAGTAGAACAACGGGAATAGTTCCCAGAAGAGTTGACAAAGCGTTGCTCAATTTCCAAATCAAGTACTCAGTTTAACCTCAATTGCTTCAAGACACAATTAATCAATCAATTCCACAGAATTCACCCAGTTCTCAAACATCAGTAAGTAGGTTAATGTGCCCTTCCGTAATGTAAATGAACTTAAATTGTCACATGAAAGCTGCCCAAAGCATAAGGCCAACTACAGCAACAAAGCCCGGCACTAACCAAATCCTTTTACTGTTTCTGATATTATGCTAATATATTGTGTGATTTAACGATACATTTGGGAGGCTGGATGTGCATAAAGTGAAAATGTGAAAATGATCTTTTCTTAGTGAAGACGATTAATAATGCAACAAGCGCATGAGTGTGTACTAAATGAACGCTGTAAACATGTTTTACCAGAGTGGAGGATGATGCCGCTATCAGTATCGCTGATCTCGCTGTTGCCTTCCATACTGTTCAATTACTATTCTTCAGTGGCGGGGAAACATAATGATCACCATGTCCTGTATAGACAGATTCAAAATCAATCAATAATTTTAAAACTGATGACATAAACACTGTAAATCTGGTACGGAAAACAAATAAAGAGCCTTGCCAACAATGTTTAATGAGTTAACATCAACGGACTAAAGATGGAGAACATTAATAGAAGATCAGCAGAGGTCTGGTACCTCTGATAGACCTACCGTAATTTCCCGTATATAATGCGCACCCATGTATAATACACACCCCCAAAGTTGACCTCAAAATTCTGGAAAACCCTTCTACCTATGTATAATGCATTTTTACAATGCATGATTTTGCTTCGACCTATATGATCAAAACATGAAGTATTATCTGTATTTTGTTAGGTTTTTTTCAAAGAATTATTCTGAAGTTAAGCATGTTATTTGAACACGTAATCCTTTTTCTTTTTTATTTACTTGCTCTTATTTTGAAATTCACAGCCCTACTTTTATTTAGTACATTAGAAAACACACAGTGGTGCTCATATATTTGATTACCCAGGCAGAATTTGTAATATGAGTACAATTCTTGAAAGAAAACATGAAGGACCAGGCGAAACACATTGAATTTTATTTTAATGGAATTCAAATTAAACGGCCAAGCATTTCAGAAAAGCATTATCATTCAACAAAACATAACCATAAAGAAATTAATTATGGTTGTTGTTCAGTCAGTCATATTTAAAAAAATATATTTCACAAATTCTGCAAGGGTATGTAAACTTATGAGCACAACTGTACATATATGTAGTCATACGTACCCGTATATTGAAATGAAAGTGTAGGCTGCACCTTTTTTACAAGCACTAGGTGGCGGTGGCATTTTGGAATGAAAGTGTACAGCTTTTTCATAACCACGAGATGGCGGCATACATTTATAAAATGTGAGTTCCCCCCCCATTTGCCCCTATACCTATGTATAATGCGCACCATTGACTTTTGACAATTTTTGGGGGGGAGAAATGCGCATTATACACGAGAAATTACGGTACCTACTATTACCCAACCATGTGACCTGTAGCTGGAATGACTCAGGAGTGACTTCCCACTTTGATCCTACACTCACACAGGTGGAGTCATAGTTTACAGCAGAGCGAGTGTGTGTAGCCAGGTCTGGTCTGTTTCCTGTGACTGCTCTGTTGTCATACGATGCCAGTATCACAACTCCTGGTTCGATTATTAACTAAAAGGGATCAGTGAAATGCAGTGGCGTGGCAGCGGCGCATTCCAACATGCAGAGTAGGTTCAGCTCGGATAGCCGTGGGAAGCCAAGAAGTTACAATGTGAATGTTACTACTTGTTTGCACACTGTACGGCTGCATGCTGAGAAGTGCCTCTATAAAAAATGTCTCCTGTTATCAGCCTAGACATGACATGAAACATGACACATCCTGCATTACGCTGATATGACTGTGACTTGCTAAGGTGTTAACTGGCCACTGTGTTGCCACATTGCTTTCACCATAGATAAAGAACAGATGATGAACCAGCTTAAACAATGACTACAGTATAGCAACATTTTTTTCTTTTAACCATGGATAGAAAAGTCAAACAACAAGTTCATGGTTTGATCAAGGCCTTGCCTTTATATTTAACATTGAAATCAACAGAATGAAAGAAAAAAATTAACAATTCAACCTGCGTACATCAATTACAGTTGGTTCTGAATAATTACATCATCAGCTATAAACATTATCTTGTTTTTTAAAACAGCATTGTTTTTTTTGTTTTTTGAACACAGTAACAATTACTTTCTCCATCAAACCAATGATTGGAGTGGCAAATAATGAAACAAAAAAAGTTACTGAAGCAGCCAGTTGGTTAAAAACACAATGTAATTATACATTTTCATTCATATGCATGTTGACAGTACATGTAGAATCTAGTATTATACAACCCCAATTCCAATGAAGTTGGGACGTTGTGTTAAACACGCAAAGTTCAAAAGCCAGCATCTGTGATGGTATGGGGCTGTGTTAGTGCCAATGGCACGGGTAACTTACACATCTGTGAAGGCACCATTAATGCTGAAAGGTAGATATAGGTTTTGGAGAAACATATGCTGCCATCCAAGCAACATCTTGTTCCTGCAGCAAGACAGTGCCAAACCACATTCTGCACGTTACAACACTTTGGCTTTGTAGTAAAAGAGTGCGGGTACTAGACTCGCCTGCTTGCAGTCCAGACCTGTCGCCCATTGAAAATGTGTGCCGCATTATGAAGCGTAAAATAAGACAACGGAGACCCCGGACTGTTGAACAGCTGAAGCTGTACATCAAGCAAGAATGGGAAAGAATTCCACCTACAAAGCTTCAACAATTAGTGTCCTCAGTTCACAAATGTTTATTGAATGTTGTTAAAAGAAAAGGTGATGTAAGTGGTAAACATGACCCTGTCCCATCTTTTTTGGAATGTGTTGCAGCCATAAAATTTTAAGTTAATGGTTATTTGCTAAAAACAATAAAGTTTATCAGTTTGAACATTAAATATCTTGTCTTTGTAGTGTATTCAATTAAATTTAGGTTGAATTTGCAAATCATTGTATTCTGTTTTTATTTATGTTTAACACAACGTCCCAACTTGGCGGCACGGTGGACGACTGGTTAGAGCATCTACCTCACAGTTCTGAGGACTAGGGTTCAATCCCCGGCCACGCCTGTGTGGAGTTTACATGTTCTCCCTGTGCCTGTGTGGGTTTTCTCCGGGCACTCCGGTTTCCTCCCACGTCCCAAAAACATGTGTGGTATGTTTATTGAAGACTCTAAATTTGCCCGTAGGTGTGAATGTGAGTGCGAATGGTTATTTGTTTATGTGTGCCCAGCGATTGGAATCGTGATAAAGACTGCAAGAACAGTTTTTATTTGGAAATTTTTGTCAGTTTGGCAGCTTTTCACCAAATTTGCTACTTCACCATTGTTAAAGAACATCTTTTTTTTAACGTCTCTATCCTACTTGCTGAAAATCCATAATAAGCAATTTTTAAAGCGTAAGTATATTTGCAAATACCCTGTTCAATATTTACAACAGAACAGACCAAAGTTCTTTGGAATTCAGATAAGCAATTCTAACTGCTCATTACAACAATATAGAGGCAATGTGAGTCACACACAGACACTAACTCACAAAATTTGGACCACAGCTGTATGGTCAGAAGAAAATAATTGTACCGAGTAACACCATTAAAGGCATTTACGTTTTTCATCATAAAGCATTATTCATAACTTACTAATCTCAGGACTGATAATCACATCAACTGGGAAATTGGATTAAAAAAACAACAACAGACAAACAAAGAGGGATCTGCATTAAATCAGTTTTTTTTTTTAAAGAATTATCACAACTGCAATAAAAATGACAGGTTGTATGAGAATGTACTTACTTTTGGAAGATTTGCAAAACTTCAAAGTGTGAATAGTCCCTCAGAGTGTGTGTGCTGATAGAAGGCTGGCCACTGTTGAGTCCGGACAGGAATGAAAGCCTGGCCCACAGAAGAAAGCACTGCCTTCCTGCTTAAAGGGAGTGGCCACATGCAGCGTCAGTATCGTGTAACCCTCAGCTGATTTTGAAACTGTGTCAACAACAATGAGCAGGTTACTGGGAATTTCATTGCAACAATATCGGTGAT
Source organism: Phycodurus eques (assembly GCF_024500275.1). Lineage (NCBI taxonomy): Eukaryota > Metazoa > Chordata > Actinopteri > Syngnathiformes > Syngnathidae > Phycodurus > Phycodurus eques. The sequence continues at coordinate 14,717,813 of NC_084534.1, forward strand.
GGCTGAGGGAGGAAAACTTGACGAAGTGTGCCCTTTGGGGGGAAGCCTGATTAAAAGTAACACAGTAAGAATACTCAAGAGTGGCAGGAGAACACAGTTGTTGAACTAATTTAAAGAGTCAAATTAGGGAAGAAAGGCCACAAGTTGTGGTCAGCGATGTGACACCAATGGGCTTTTCTGGTCTCTTTATAACAAATCCTAATTAAACAGTGTGACCATTCATCTTTCTTCATTATCTGGTCAGTTTATGACTAGTGCCATCTCCTGGATGCTCTAATGGCTCACTCATGATTGAAGCAGAGCTTGTACCCTTCCGTCCTTCCTACAAGGCCATTTTCATTACTTCTGGGGTGAAACACATGCTGGGTGGGATAGTCTGCATGATTTATAGAGACCCACAACAGCACCTGCTCTTTCACTGCATGGCTTGCATTCATTCTGAATCTCAATATTCATTTAGGATTTCAAGGAATGTCGTGGGTGTTCAGACACATAGACATACATGTACAGAAAAAGGTCCTGCAATTCCCAGACATTAAAAAGAACCTCTCACATGACTCTGCTCCAGCAAAACAGCTGCTCAAGAGAAGATAGGGGGAGCAACTGTTTCAATCAGTTAATGACTTCCACGAGCGAGTTTTTTCATTGTTGCTTGTTTGTTTGCTAGTTAGCATGCAAAAACAAATTATTCAAATTCAATGATGTTTGTGGAATGGTGGGCCCAAAGAAGAGACAACAGAAATTTCCAAGATCCAAAGTCTTTTTAATTTCTTCATTTATCAAACAAATAAAGCATGCACGGTGGCCGACTGGTTAGAGCGTCAGCCTCACAGTTCTGAGGACCCGGGTTCAATCCCCGTCCCCACCTGTGTGGAGTTTGCATGTTCTCGCCGTGCCTGCGTGGGTTTTCTCCGGGCACTCCGGTTTCCTCCCACATCCCAAAAACATGGATTAATTGGAGACTCTAAATTGCCCGTAGGAATGACTGTGAGTGCGAATGGTTGTTTGTTTCTATGTGCCCTGCGATTGGCTGGCAACCAGTTCACGGTGTACCCCACCTCCTGCCCAATGACAGCTGGGATAGGCTCCAGCACGCCTGCGACCCTAGTGAGGAGAAGCGGCTCAGAAAATGGATGGATGGATAAAGCATGACTTGATCATCCATCTATTCTCTACACCGCTTATCTTGCTCTGGATCACGGGGACCTGCAGCTGACTTTGGGCAAAAGGTGGACTACGCCCTGGAGTGCTCCCCAGTCAATCACAGGGCACATATATATAAAGGCAGTCAGCCATTCACACTTTTACATCATCATTGAGTAGGAACGGTACCCACTCTGCCTGCAAAGAAGCCAGCCAAATGAACCACGACAGCTTACAATGAGTGAAAAAACAGGAATCATAATTAAAAATTTTTGTTCAAACTAAGGACACATGCACCCAAAAATATCACACATTGTCCAATTTAATATCCGAAGAACATTCTTTCCATCAAATTAGCTATATTTAATACAGCGCAACATTAACATTTCAATATCCTTAAAGTTCTTGTAAACAATTTAACACACCACAAGAGAAGAGTGTTGTTAACAACCTACCAAATTTGATTGAATAAAACAAATTACCAAGTACTGTATTTAAAATTAGGCTTCAAAACTTTGAAAAATCAAGCTATTCTCTCAGCTCTAAAATGCTGTGGGTGTGTACGCTGAAGGCGATGAAACCACGCCCCGCTCAAGTGTCAACTGTCAATAAAATACATTCATATGTCGAGCATCTTTCTTACATCGAAACATCACTATATGTTTGAGCCGCCAAAACATGATCATCTTAAAGGCTCCGGTGCCTGGAATATAACCCACTGAGCTGTTGCAGGGCTTTTCCACACCACGACAAGAGGCTTTAGCCACCAGCTAGCTCGTGGGCTAACAAGCTTCCAATCACAGCGGGTGCCAGGCTCGCCCAATACATCACCGACTCGTTATGTCAGTGTCTAGGTCCGGATAACAGAGACACTTGACTTCAAGGACAAGTTTTAAATGTTAATTTTATTTATTAATGGACAAAAATATTCAAAGCTACCTGGCTGTGTGTGAAAAAATAATTGCCCCCTAAATCGAATAACTGGTTGGGCCACCCTCAGGAGCAACAACTGAAATCAAGCATTTTCTATAACTGGCAATGAGTCTTTCACATCTATGTGGAGATGGCTCACGCTTTCCTGCAGAAATGTTTTAATTCAGCAACACTGGAGGGTTTTTGAGCATGAACGGCCTTTTTGAGATCATGCCACAGCATTCCAATTGGATTCAAGTTTGGACTTTGACAAGGCCACTCACACTTTTTTTCAAGTCATTCAGAAATTGATTCACTAGTGTATTTTGGATCATTGTCCTGCTGCAGAATCCAAGTGCGCTTTAACTTACGGTCGCAAACTGATGGTCGAACATTCTCCTTCAGGATTTTCTGGTAAAGAGCAGAATTAATGGTTCCATCAATCACAGCAAGTCTTCCAGGTCCTGAAGTTGTCAAGCAGCCCCAGACAATCACACTATTTTTCTTTTTCTGAAATGCTGTTTCATTTACGCCAGATGTAACAAGACAAACACCTTCCAAAAAGTTCAACTTTTGTCTCATCAGTCCATAGAATAGTCTCCCAAAAGTCTTGGGAAACATTCTGATGTTTTGTTTTTTTTTGTGGCAAAAGTAAGACGTGCCTTTATGTTATTTTTGGTCAGCAGTGGTTTCCGCCTTGGAATTCTTCCATGGATGCAATTACTGCCCAGTCTCTCTTCCTTATTGTTGAGTCATGGACACTGACCTTAACAGAGGCAGGAGAGGCATGTAATTCTTTAGATGTTGTTCTGGGTTCCTTTGTGACCTCCTGGATAACTCTTCGCTGTGCTGTTGGGTCACTTATGTAGACTGGCCATTTCTTGGAAGGTTCATCACTGTTCCATGTTTTCTGCATTTGTGGATGGAAAATGGCTGTTACCGTGGTTCGCTAGAGTCTTAAAGATTCAGAAATGTCTTTTTAGCCCTTTCCAGGCTGATAGATGTCAATTGCTTTATTTCTCATCTGTTCTTGAATTTCTTTGGATCACTTTTTGATATCTTTTAGCTGACTTATTTTGTCAGACAGGTTCTATTTAAGTGATTTCTAGATTGAACAGATCTGGAGGTAACCAGGCTTGAGTGTGGTCAGTAAAAATTAACTCAGCTTTCCTAAAAAATTTTATTAGCCACAATAAATTCATGATTTAACGAGGGGGGAATGGGAATTACTTTTTCACACAGGGTCAGGTAGCTTTGAATATTTTGTTGTCCCTTAATAAATAAAATCACCATTTTAAAATTCTATTTTATATTTACTTGGGTTATCTTTGTTTTTATTTACATTACTTTGATGATCTTAAACATTAAAGTGGGGAAACTATGCAAAAAAATAAGAATTTGAGATGGGTACATATACCTTTTTCAAGGCACTGTTCAGTATATACTGCTAAAGCTATTCCCCTGCGACCCGACCTTGGAGAAGCGGTAGAATATGAATGGATGGATGTACAGTATATAGTGAGAGGGTCATGCTGGAACGCCCAAGTATGTCACTCGGCACTGTTTTAGCCACGCCACCCTCCCAAAAACAAAATAATCAGGAAAACTGAAACGGTGATAAACAGTTTAATGCTATATCTCAAAGTGCCCTAGTGATTAGCATTTCTGCCTCACAGTTTTGAGGGTTTGGGGTTGAATCTTAGATCTGGTCCTTGTACCTGTGCAGAGTTTGCATCCTTATGTGCACTAAATTGCCCATAGTGTGAATGTGAAAGCTTCTTTAGTCTGTATGTTTTAGCATTTTATCTCCATTATTTGTTATAGGTAGAACTGTTTTGAAATCTGAACAAATTGGCGGGGGACCGGCATCTAGCCAAAGGTTTAGTTGCCCCTGAAAGGTTCCATGGCATGTTTTAAGTAAAGAATGAAACCAAACAGGCAGAGCTGCTTCCCGATATAATCTACAGGTATTAGCCAAGAATTGTTGGCTGGGTGTTTTGTAAATGAGTTAAAGCTGTGATTACAATAAAGTATGGCCGTAAAAATGCTGGAATTTTGTTTAAACAGGCTGCATGCCAGGTAGCATCATCAAATCTAAAAGGAGCTAAGAGAAATGCAGGTGATGATTGCCATCATTGCTACTGTAGCTTAGAATTAAAAGCCAAAATACAATCAAAATGTTAGATATCTGCCAGGAAATTATTTTAATCAGTACAGTCCATCAGTATGTTAGGTAAAACTACTAAAAAGATATAATTATTCTAATCCATCTTTCTCATTCTGTCGCCAAGTCAAGCTGTTTAGTTCCCTCATCTAAGACTGGTCCAGTGGAACCAGTTGGTGGTTTGCTTTTCTAAAGCAGGAGAGAGAGACAGAGACAGAGACAGAGACAGAGAGAGAGAGAGAGAGAGAGAGAGAGAGAGAGAGAGAGAGAGAGAGACCTTTGTGTCTGCAAACCAGCAGCTGGCTAAACAAATTCTTCAAATAATCTCAAGTCATTTTTACAAGTGTATGACCAGGTGACTGGTGCCGGTGTGTAGTGACATGAACTTTACATATAAACACTGTATTTGTAAAATTTAATATGTAGTTAAACATCTATATATACTCAGAATGGGCATAATAGTCGTTTAATACATTAACTGATCGTTAACAATTCTGTTTATTGATCATAATCCAAAATGGACTGTTTGACTTGAGTAAAGAGGTCCTGTTGCCTAGTAGTAGAGTGCTTAGCACTGATGCCTCAGAACAAGAAGGTCTCTGGTCTGATTCCAACATGCGACACTCTTAACACTGGACTTTCGGGCCTTTTTTTGTGGAGTTTGCATTTTTTTCCCCCATGACCCTGTGGCTTTTCTTCATGTGCTCCAGTTTCCTCCCACAACTAAAAACATGTAAGGCTAATTTCCAGTCTACTTACCAAGGTACTACTGACACAAGAACTGGATTGAGTGTGACAACAATCTTGCCCACTGCTCCTCAGGGACGGTTGAAATGCAAAGAACATCCATCCATCCATCCATCCATTTTCAACACCGCTTATCCTGGTTAGGGTCGCGGGACACTGGAGCCTATCCCAGCTGACTTCGGGTGATAGGCGGACTACACCCTGAACTGGTCGCCAGTCAGTCACAGGGTACATTCACACTCACGTTCACACCATCACTGAGTGGGAACTGAACCCACGCTGCCCGCACCAAAGTCAGGCGAGTGTACCACTACACCATCAGTGACTCTGCAAATAACATATTTAGCTAAATACTGTACTGTATGTATAGACCTATTTTTTTTTTTCAATGATGGTCAATGATGAAATTATGTGGCTTGGCCATTATAATACAAACAAAGCAAGGTGAGTTCCTCCCAAAAGTGTGGCTACCGACAACTTCCTTTCTTATTATTCATACTGTATTTCAATGAGAATGTGTGAAGAGCAGAGGTGGGTAGAGTAGGCAAATATTGTACTCAAGTAAGAGTACTGATACTTTAGAATAATATGACTCGTAAAAGTAAAAAGTAGTGATCCAAGTATTTACTTGAGTAAGAGTAAGAAAGTACTCAATGAAAAAACTACTCCAGTAAAGAGTAACTTGTGAGTAACTTCTGATTTTTTTATGTTTAAATCAGAGCATGAACATCAAATAAAAATATAAAAATAATAATATATGGGAGTCAACACACACCTGCCACCATTTCAATTTTTAACTGCCCAAAAACCAACAACACATACATTGGGCCCGAAAAAGAAAAATAATTAGGAGTGTGCATGCCGTGAGCAAGCAAGGTATCAGGGATCAAGCTACCGCTGACCTCTTGCCCTCAGGCCAACACTTTGGAATGTGGGGACTGTAGACAATTTTAATGGTTGGGACGCAATACAAACCCAACTAAACAAACAGAATTTCAATATCAACATCAAAGTGGTCTGTATAGTCTTATCTCTTCAAATCCGCTTAGTTGTTTTGATCCCACGGTCAGTCACACACAAGAGGAACTATCATCCATCCATCCATTTTCTGAGCCGCTTCTCCTCACTAGGGTCACGGGCGTGCTGGAGCCTATCCCAGCTATCATCGGGCAGGAGGCGGGGTACACCCTGAACTGATTGCCAGCCAATCGCAGGGCACATACAAACAAACAACCATTCACACTCACATTCACACCTACGGGCAATTTAGAGTCTCCAATTGATGCATGTTTTTGGGATGTGGGAGGAAACCGGAGTGCCCGGAGAAAACCCACGCAGGCACGGGGAGAACATGCAACATGTTCAGTGTCAATGGATTGAACTGTGAGGCTGACGCTTTAAGAGGAACTATCAAGTACCACTATTTTCTCGTACACTGGTGAACCTTTCTGCAGAAAGAGGATGTTGCAAACCCATCGCTTCTCTGCATTTCTTTATCTCTATGATGCACCTTTGGACATTGCCTCTTTACCCTTGAATGTGTCAGTCAGAAAAACAGTAGATTTGTCCATTTCTATAGCGCTTATTATACTATACTATTATACTCAGCCTATCCCAGAGGCGAGAGGCTCTGTACACCCTGGACTCCTCGCCATCGAATGCACCAATGATTCTCAACTGGTGGGTCGTGGATAGCGAATAAAAAAAAAGACATGTTTTCATATTGTGATTTTTTTCAGTACACTAAAGAGGCGTACCAAATTCCCACATGGAACATATTAGGTAAGCGACAGGAAACATTACTCACTAGTCCTCTAGTCACTAGTTTACTCTATAAACAAATATAGTGCAGTTCAGTCTCTGGTTAGTGAGTGTCATAGCTAGCAATATGCTTTTGGTGGGATATGAAATTCATTTGAAACGGCATTCAAAAATAACATACTATACTGTACATGTGTTTTCAGATGCTAGTTCTAATAATAATTTTTAAAAAAGTATTGTTCTTAACTTCCATAAAAGTGGTCCGTGACTTTGCAACAATAGGAAAATGCGGGCCCTGGGGTAACAACAGTTGAGAACCACTGGGATAGGAAAAACAACTATTCCCACTCACACCTATGGACAACTTAGAATCTTTAATTAACCTAATGTACATTTTCATAATGTGTGGGAAGTCTGAGTGCCCAAAGAAAACCCACACAAGCACAGGAAGAATATCGGCCACACAGGAAGGCCGGAGCTAAGAGTTAAACCCTGAACCTCAGAACTGTGAGGCAGATTTGCTAACCACTCAACTACTGTACTGTCAACAGTACACTACATGTATATGTGAGAAAGGTAGTAACAATAGTGTCATGTACAGTGTAACGTGAACTAAATGATGAAGATGCTGATACATCAAACACAGATTATGTGCAACACATTTTATGTCAATAAGGGTCAATAATCTAGGTGGAAAAAAACAGATGAACTAACATGTAAATTGCTCCATATATCTAATTGCTAGTCATTAGGCCTGAAACAATGATATTGAAGAATAAAGATGTATTTTTTTCGTGCACCGTTATGATTACTGCACAGAGCCATCTTAACATGTGAAACTTGCTTTAAAAAGTGAGATTTTAGCCATCATTACCACTCTACATTCATGTGGAAAGGCAGCACCTGATTCCAGCGGTCTTGAGTATACTGTTAGTATAAGTTATATGCATATGCATGGAATGCTGCTGAAACAAACACTTAAATGCAATGCTTGCCTCTTACCTTCCAGGCTAGTTAGCTAGCTAGCATCCAGAGCTAGCTGACTCCATAATATCTTCACTCCATCGGCGAGCGTTTTCCACGTTTGGACTCATGTTCCCCTTACAGTAATAAAGCATAACAAGCATAAACACGTATTTTCGAATAGGCATCTGGCGGCTCCAAAAGTAAGAATAAAATGAAGTTTAACCGTTTTCAAGCAAGGTTTACTCCAAAAACTAAACTTTTGTTGGGGGGTTTAAGTGAAGTTTTGCGTGATACATTCATCGTCTCTCGAAAAAAGAAGCACTCGAACAAACAAGCAGCGTGAATGTGTTTCTGACGGAATGACCAAAAGCCAAGTTGGCAAAATGAATACATTGTAAATAGGGAATAAACAAGGAAATATTGAGCATGATACTTATTACTGTGGTTAGATAGCACTTGAAACGCGCCCAGATACCAATTATCATCAGTGTCATCATTAAGGATTGCCAATCTACGAGTTCTAAACGTGTCTTTGAATGCCGCATTTAACATTCGCTCCCCAGTGCTGCGTGGTTAGGTCTAAGGGAGAATTTATCATTGGTAAATCTGTAAATCGGTGTCATTCAGATCTGTGGATTGAATAACAGTAGAAAACAACATCTATCTCTGTTTATTATTATTATTATTATTATTATTATTAAATAAAACTGTCATTCTGTGCTTTTTCTTCGCATTGCAGTGTAATAACGATATATGACCAGGAGAGAGCAGGTAAGGTTTACTTCTGTGGTTGTCACCTCGACACTGACCAGCAAACTTCTTTCTCAATGGCCGAAACCTGGACTGGTTACATTTTATGTGCAGTAGTTAAGCTATTTTGAAGAGTAACATTATTCATTTGAATCAATTTTCATTGGTCCGCTGGGGTGAAATGGTTTTATTTTACAACAATTCCTTTTGATTATAGAGTTTGACATCACATCTTTCTGGGTAGCAAGGATGAACCCTAATAGGATACCAACAGATAAACATGAGAGTTCCACAAATTACTTTTGTTCCATCAAGACTTTTGTTGACTAGTCTGTTGTAATGTTGATTATCTTTATGTTTATAATTAATAATATACCAATTTATAAATTAATTTTCTGGGTTGTGCTGCCATATGTGACGTTTACACAAACGACTGGCACACTCTACAACAAATAATAAAACTCATCTCATTCATTCCAATATCATCATTTAAAAAGTTTATAAGGGATACTGTACATCACAGGTGTCAAACACAAGGCCTGGGGGCCAGATCCGGCCCGGCACATCAATTTATGTGGCGCGCAAAAGCAAATCATTTACGTCAACTTCCATTATTCTTGCTAAAATCTGGACCTTAATTTCAAATCGTCATTATTAATAGATAAAAACTGAGATATTGCAATAATTTTTTGTTACCAAACCCTTTTTTACAGTAACTTGAACAATAGTTGAACAAACTATAATGCTTGAGTTCTGATTTCAAAACCAGTTATCCATTTGTTGTGTATATGTAATACTATGAAGAGGCGACGAAACATTTAGATGGTTTCACAGTCATAACGGCCCTTTGAGGGAAACCATAACTATAATGTGGCCCACAACAAAAATGAGTTTGACACACCTGATCGGTGCCCCTGCTTTTAGCCTGCTATGAACCTTTTAATCACAATGTGCTATGATGTAATGAGCATGCGTCAAACTCAAGGCCCGGGGGCCAGATCTGGCTCGCCACATCATTTGATGGGGCCTGCGAAAGCAAATCATGTGCTTCAACTTGATTCTTGCTAAAATCTGTACTAAAATTTTAAATTGTACCAAACTCTTAAATTGTCATACTTTTACATTTTGTTTTCAAACCATTTTACAGTAACTTGAACAAATTATTATCCTTGACTTCTGATTTCAAAACTAATTATTCATAAATTTGTTTTGTATGTTTAATAATATGAAGAGCCGATTAAACATTCATAAACATGGATTCACAGTCAGCCGTCTGAGGGAAACCGTAACTACAATGTAGCCCATGACAAAAATTATTTCACACCCCTGATGTAATGTAATATCGTATATAAATATGTAACTCTATCACATTGTACAGTTTGTTGTATATGTATTTGTATTTGCTTTTATTTTGCTTTGTTTTACTCTGCTGTCTGCAGTCAGGTCAGCATTGCAAATGAGAATCTGTTTTCAATTGCATCACCTGGATAAAAAAAGTTAACTAACGAGATAAAATAAATACATTTTAAGTTTCCATATTGCACTATAAAGGGCTACCTCATGTGTTGTTCAGTCTAATCTGAAGACTAAAGCAATTGACACAAATGTATGATTCTCCATTCGTAATATTGTACTTCTTCAACTCTGTGAACCCTGGCATAATAATTAAAGAGCAAAAGACAGATCAGAGTGGTTCATGTTATAGCAAGAATCAAACAGTCCTGTGAGAGCATGTGTATCTGTGATTTTTGTAGTCCTGCCTTGGTCCTTGCTCATTTCCGCAATCATATTGTCTCCAGTCAAAGTTAATTGAGTTTGACAGCACCAAAAAGGCTTTGGTGGACGCGGACATTGTTCTAGAGGGGAAACTGTCATTACGACGCCCTCCGCGTGACAGAATGGACTGGGGAGAAATTAACTTCGAGGTCCAGCTTGCAGCTATTGTGCTCGGCCAGAAAGAGTGAGGGCTGGAGGACAGGTCGCATCTCACAAGAGGCGGCCGCACAGGCTGGAGAAGGCCTCATTGTTCTACGGGCAGTTTCAGTTAAGAAGGCACAGAGAATGAATGACCTCCCTCTAGGATCCCCGCTCCACTTTGTAGGATTCCGCTTTCTTGTGTCAAGGTGATGTGTGGATATACACATCATGCCACATTGTTTGCGTTGACGTCGTTCTCCCTGCATGCTCAGCTGTACCTTTTGCTTTAAAACCCTTTAATGATTTCTTCTCCTGCATTCTTGCTGCTCTGTCAGCGGAACACTGCATTCCTCTCGCCGAATAAGTGCTGTCTCACTCCAATTGAGCAGAGTCAATGTGAATGCCAGTGAATGGAGCAGGCTCAATGGGGGAAAATAAACAATTGCGTCGGTCCATGGGTGCAGCGGGGGAGAGCGGATGAGAGGAAGGGAGAAAGGCCTCCCTAATGTGACAAGATTCCCATGGATACTTGCTCTTTGCGCTCTTTAAAGGAAGATCTCGTAAACTTCTTCAATAGAGGACGATTTCTCTTCTTTTTCTCACTGTTTTATTAGAGGACAGAAGGGGTGGTCAGCATCAGGGTGGTTGTTTGACATGGGGGGGTTACATACACACGTGCACTCACACACGCACACACCCACGCACACACAATTTGTTCCTCCCTTGTCGTGTGCAACGTTTCAGAAAAATAGTCCATTGTCTGGGTGTTAAAGGTTCTTGTCTTAGCTGTTTAACTACATCCAAAGTTCCTCCGACACAATGACATGCAAAGACAGTGTCGACCACTCTGTGACACTTCACGAGGTCTTTTGGCAAAGAAATAACAGCTTTGCTTAATCAACATTAACTTTCATCATTTATGCAGCACTCTTTCAATGACTTAAATAAATAAAAATCAATAAATGATAATCAAGAAATTCTAAATTTAGTCCATCAGTATACTACTTTTGATCACATGGTGGACTAGCAGTGAGCATGTCTGGCTCACAGTTCTGAGGTTGGGGGTTCGAATCCGGGCTCCGGCCTTCCTGTTTGGACTTTGTTTGTTGTCCCTGTGCCTGCGTGGGTTTTCTCCTTGTACTCCGGTTTCCTCACACATTCCACAAACATGCATGTTAGGTTGATTGAAGACTCCAAATTCTCATTGACTGTGAAAGTGAGTGTGAATGGTTGTTTGTATATTTGTGCCCTGCAGTTGGCTGGCGACGAGTCCATGGTGTACCCCGCCTCTCGCCAGAAGTCAGCTGGGATAGGTCACCCATGACCCCATAGTGAGGCATGGGTGAAAATGGTATTCTTGCTGCAAGACATTACATAGTTCTAATGCCTAAATCTAAGGTGTGTAGTGTCTGCTTAGACTTACTATAACTTCCAGTGACGAAATATGGTTCCTTGCCCTATAAAAAGTCAACTTCAACTGAAGATCTGACTCCCATTTAAATCCAATTTTGCCTTGACTATTTGACATGCAACTTTAAAGATTATCTTTAACTTTTGTTAACATTGAAAAATTTAATGAAATATTTTATTATCTATATTAAAGAGGAAGCCCCAGCCCACTAAATTTTACAGTTAAAAAAATAAAATTAATAATAATAATAATATATATATATATTAGAAACCTCTCTTAGTTGGATGGACCACAGTTCTACAATATTACAAATTAAAACCAAAATAATAAATATCTTGTTAAGTAAATAACTCTCTGACTGTGTCAATACAAACTGAGCAGCTGTTACTGTTGCTGTGGGTTATAACCCTGTGACAAAGCAAAATTAGCCAATCAAAATCCTTTTTTTTTTTTGTTTATGAGTGTGGAATTACATACTGTATATAAAGTAACACTAGATTACAAGTTATATTACATGTAATCAATACATCTTTCCTATTTTTTCAGTTTCTGCAAATTTGTAAAAACACTCTTCATGACATGAAGCAAAATGTTTTGTTTTTTTCCACGGAGTGAATGCTATCATTTTATCTCAGAGCATTTTGTAAACACTCGACTAAGGGAGGAGTCACATTTCATTTGAAGCCGACTGCCCTTGAGAGCTAAATGAGGAGCTTTGACAAAAGCCAGGAGAGGCCTGCTGGTCAGCGGCAACATCAGGTTTGTGTTTGTCAGCCTTTTTGACACTTAAATGAGGGTATTACAAACCTGCTGCTTTAACACAGCAGGCAAAGGCTGGCAGGAGTGTTGAAAAAAATATCAGCCTTATTCAAATAAAATATGACTTTCAGGACCAAGCTTTAATTTTTTTAAAATGAAGAATTAAGCCCTCAATAGTGAATTAAGCCCTCAAACAGACTACATCATTAATGTATACATCAAGATCTATGAAATATTCTGCCTTTACAAAAATTTAAATACTTAGTTTTGACTGAGTGGCACAGTCAGTGATATTCATTTCAAATAGATTATTATTGTGCTTGTAGTTTAACTGTACTGCATCATACTGAGAGCTATTATTTATATTTTTCACTCTCTCCATAATCAACTTACTCGACAGTTCTCAGTTACCAGTCAATTGACCACTGCAAACTACATCCCCAAAAATAAACATATTACATTAACACCTCAGTGTCGTTCTTTGCACTATGATATTTGTCAGGGCTCAATATTTGATACATCTCTTAAACTGGGTGGAATTATATTGTAAAAGTGGTTCTAATGTTGGGACTGCTAGGTGTAGATTCATAATAGTAAGTGTAAATAATGATTATAATAGGACCTTTTGTAAATGTTCAATGTTCCCAGGTACACATTTGTTAAAACTAATTTGGAAACACAACAGACTTGTTCATGTAGTTTACATATTAATTTTTTCAAATTTGATCATTTATGTTGTATACAAATCTGACTATCCATATTTTAACTGTGATTAGTCTACAACCTATAAAACAGGACATTTCTTTATGGTTCAAATGAATGGTCCCATATTTTGGCTATTTAGACCTCCATAGAGTGACTCTCTAACATGGACTATAAAAGTGTCAATTTCATTTAAAAAAACACCTTGGTTTGTCACACGAGGTTCCAGAAAAGGCCCCTCTGACAGCTACTTCTGTTTGACCCAGTTTTGTATCCGCTTTGTCCATATTTGGCTAAGACTACTCCCTTTCCACTGATTGGTTGCCTCCGTGTAGAAGACCCCCTTGTGAGAGAACACGTGTTGGTTATGTTGACAGCGTTGGCTCGGGAGCGGTGTGGTAGACGGAGGTCTTCACTAGTGACGTACAATAGATAAGCTCGAGAAATTCTAATAACCTGATTTCAGGCCTCTCGGCAGAAGAACGTCTGGAGCTCAGAAATGCGTGGACGATTTTAATTCATATTTCAGATGTTTACTGAGGCACCATAGAGCCAATATTACATCCCAAGTAGTAGAAAAAGTTGGTTTGACAAAATATGGGACCTTTAACTTATGCTCTCTATTACAAATCGTGGATGGCAAAGAACTTTCTTCATCTTAACCAGAACAAAACTGAAGTTTCAGTCATCAGTCCGGGGCCCCGAGAGAGAAACTTTTAACTAAAATATAAAATGATTTTTACTTCCTGCTTTTCTATTTTTAGGTCTGTTATTTATGTTTCATTTATTTCAACTTTTATATTTTTAGGTATGTTATTTATGTTTCATTTATTTCAGGGGGAGTTTCTGGCAACAGATGGTCATCTCAGTGGGCAGAGATGAATGTCAGCTGACAATGACGAACCTTCTTTGCACGGCAACTGTGCCCTTGAAAAGTCTACAACAAGATTGTGTCACAGATTGTTTTTGGTTCCATCACATTGGGGGCCCTATTTTAGTGAAAGGTGTAAATCTGGCATGGCGTGTGGCCCAACTGTGCGCTAGAGGCGGGTTACACCGGTGTTGGTACCTTCTTAGATGAGGGCAGCCCGGGGGCTCAGGTAGTGTTTACAGCCACCGTCAGTCAAAGCGGCTCATTTAAATGTGGCACATCTGACAGTCTCAACAGAGACATCTCTGCACAGAAGAGGACGATGTGTTATCGCAGCGATCCGTGCGTGAGTGGAGTATTGTTACTTCTCTGGCCATGGTGTGGCAACAGACAATGTGAGCGGGTGTACATAATACGCTGTATCCCTACTAAATTACGATCTTTTGCTTTGTGGTGCGAGGCAAAATTTGAAGTGTGAGTTAGCTCTGGATACGCCGGCGCTAGATGGCGACAGTGAATGCCAGGACATCCGCCCAGCATCACATGATTTGAGAAATGAGTAAATTGAGATACGAGGTAAGTCACGGAACAAATTAAACTCCTATGTCAAAGTACCACTGTACTGTGGTTCTCCTCCTACCTATGTGGTTGGTGCAGTGTGAGGATCTGAAGTGGGGCATCTTCTGGTGACTTCATACTCCTTTTGCTGTGAGCCGCTAAGACCTGTTCACTTTAGGAGCTGTTTTGGGTCACAAGGTCAGAAGACAGGCTCAGGAACACCTGGGGACAGAGTTCATCGCTCAGAGAGCCATTAGGACCGCAGGGGCTGGGACGGCTCAAGAGCGCTCGTACAGGAGGCGATCAGTGACATGATGAGGACATGCTGTTGTGTGATAAAAAGAAGTGTGCCAGAACAGGATTCCCATATTTGTTAAATTCTTATTTTAAGAGAAGTGAGCCAAAGGAGGTCCAGAGGTAGGCTTGATGAATGTTTTGAAGGCAGCATTTTGATAGGGGTAATTTTGACCTGACAGGGCCCAGGCTCTCTCATGAATCAAAATATGTCAGCCGGGCGCAGGAGATGGAGGGCCGCTCATTGTGGCGCTGACACCCAAGTGAGGGGCCGAGGCTGCTGGGGGTCAAGTGTGACACCTCATTAGGACGGTGTTGATTTAGTGCGGCCGCAGTGCAACAGACCTCCTCCTATGGGGTATATGGTGAGGCGTTTGAGGGAGGGGGTGGGGAACAGCAAGCACTGGACAGAGAATGGGGTCCTATACTGCTCCTCATGAGTGAGGCCATCATCTGACAGTATGCAAATCACGCACCTATACCGCACATGCTGCCCACACTGCCCAGCGCCCACTTTTTTCACACGCCCGTTCTGTATACCTTTTGAGCATTTCTTTCATAACAGAAAAAACAACTATTTCCCTTGAATTTTATTTTTTGTCATGCTACATGGACCCACACCTGGACCCATCCCCCCATCACTACCACCCGAAATGAGCCCAAGAGCCCCTGACCTGACAGCATAATTCCGACCTTTCACCTTTGATCTTTCAATTTGAAATTGTTTTCTACAACGTCAAGATGATTTCTGACAAGCTGCAGTTGTTCTCACTGGTCTGAAGTGTAAACTGGAGCCTTTGATTAATGTTGTCTTTTTTTCCCTTTTTTTTTAAAGCACACTTAAAACAACCCGAGTGGATAAATGGCACAAAGGCAAAAATGCTACTTGGTACAAGTTTAACACATGAAATGAAATTTGAGAAATATAATACAATAAGGCTAAAATTAACACACAAGTGTTCAACGGATTGGGATAAGTATATTGCAAGTACAACTTTTTTTTCCCGTCAGGGTTTTTGTTAACGATGTTAAACTGCAAGTGACATGGTGACAATACTAAAAAAACATATTCTTTGGCTTTCAAGTCGGCAGAAAACTGCATCTGTTCTGGAGTTTTATTGTTTTATGGTAAATTGTTTTATATCTTGTGGTTGATTTTTATTTGTGTACAGCACTTTATAAATAAAGTTGAGTTGAGTTAAGATGACACAGTAAAAGTAAGCAATTGCCTTTCTTGTGCTTATTTTGGCCCCAACATAAATTTGGATTCATAATGTGACTGATTCCTTTGAGGCTATTTATTTTTTGATTTATTTTAATTTTGTTTTAGTAATGCTGTTTTATACAGGAGTATTAAATTGTTACTCCACATCTGCAAATTAGTTTAGATTAGTCATTCAAATAAGTATCTGTTTTTTTGTGAAAAGAAAAGAAAAAAGACGTACTATATGAACTTTGAGTTTGCATTATCTGTTCATACATTGTCAATTACTTGAGCTTGAGAACAATTATAACAAAATGATAATCACATTTTCAACGACAAATTAATCATTTGGGCTTAATGGCTACACTGACTAGGTACAGTGAGTACGGAAAGTATTCAGACCCCCTTAAATTTTTCACTCTTTGTTATATTGCAGCCATTTGCTAATATCATTTAAGTTAATTTTTCCCCTCATTAATGTACACACAACACCCTATATTGACAGAAAGTATTCAGACCCTTTGGCGTGACACTTAAATATATTTAACTCGGGTGTTGTCCATTTCTTCTGATCATCCTTAAAATGGTTCTACATCTTCATTGGAGTCCAGCTGTGTTTGATTATACTGATTGGACTTGATTAGGAAAGCCACACACCTGTCTATATAAGACCTTACAGCTCACAGTGTATGTCAGACCAAATGACAATCATGAGGTCAAAGGAGCCTGAACAGCTCAGAGACAGAATTGTGGCAAGGCACAGATCTGGACAAGGTCACAAAAAGAAATTCTGCTGCACTTAAGGTTTCTAAGAGCACAGTGGTCTTCATGATCCTTAAATGGAAGATGTTTGAAACGACCAGAACCCTTCCTAGATCTGGCCGTCCGGGCAAACTGAGCGTGATGATGAGAGGTAAAGAAGAACCCAAATATCACTGTGGCTGAGCTCCAGAGATACAGTTGGGAGATGGGAGAAAGTTCTAGAAAATAAAACCATCTCTGCAACCCTCCACCAGTCGTGGCTTTATGGCAGAGTGGCCTGACGGAAGCCTCTCCTCAGTGCAATACACATAAAAGCCCGCATGAAATTTGCTAAAAAACACCTGAAGGACTCCAAGATGGTGAGAAATAAGATTCTCTGGTCTGATGAGACCAAGATAGAAATTGTTGGCCTTAATTCTAAGTGGCGCCACAGTGGAGACTGGTTAGAGCGTCTACCTCACAGTTCTGAGGACCGGGGTTCAATCCCCAGCCCCGCCTGTGTGGAGTTTGCATGTTCTCCCTGTGCCTGCGTGGGTTTTCTCCGGGCACTCCGGTTTCCTCCCACATCCCAAAAACATGCATGGTAGGTTAATTGACAACTCTAAATTGCCCGTAGGTGTGAATGTGAGTGCGAATGGTTGTTTGTTTATATGTGCCCTGCGATTGGCTGGCAACCAGTTCAGGGTATACCCCGCCTCCTGCCCGATGTTAGCTGGGATAGGCTCCAGCACGCCCGCGACCCTAGTGAGGAGAAGCGACTCAGAAAATGAATGGATGGATGGATATATATATATTCCCTTTATGTTAGATTTGCAGCTATACACAAAAGTGAAGATGGCCATCTGTCTTTCCTGATACTCGACACAGGTTACACCCCCCGAATATTGAATTGGTAATAGATATTGTATTGGTCACATTAATTAATAAATCTCACCGAGACAAGATGATTCATGAATGCTCACAGTCCACTTTTGTTGCCTTTGAGATTTTACTCATTAGTCTGAATAATAACTGTCACTAATTCAAGCTGTTCTCACTTGGCTTTTTGAATAGAGGGAGAGGGAGAAAGAGGTAGCAATAGAGAGGAGAGAGGCCTGAGAGATTAACTCCAGTGAGCTCACTCTGAGAGGCCCAGGAACGGCTGAATATTGTTCTAGTGCTGGGGAGATGGAGAGTGGGTTGTGCGGGTTGGGGGCGCAAGGGGGGCCAGGGTAATCCCTATGCAGTCAGAGAAATGAACTTGATGATCTCAGGGGGGCGGGGAGAGGATCGCCATGCTTGCTCCTGACAATCAAAATTAGATTGGCCAGCGCTGTGTCAACACAAGACTCAGCTAAGGCAGGACATAAGGAGGGATGGAGGGAGGGCAACCCACCCAACCCGTCCCCACTCCTGTGGGTGCTTTAGAGATGTGCCATGTGAACTATGGAGACCCCACAGCGCCTTTCACTGACTGCTCGGGCCTCAAAGAAATCCACAAGGCCTTTTTTAATGGCCGCCACTGTAACTGACGACATCTTGGCTGCTGCACGTCCTATAATTTGGCAACACAGTTTTATTTAAACCCCAAGTGATAAATCTATGGGCTACATTATTTGTGATGAATGGCGTATTGCTTCTTTCAGGCCGTCTTACCTAATAGGGGCAAACCTCACAATAAAAATTAATTTATCATAACCTTTGGTTCGCCCTGAATCTCATTGTGGACAGTTCTATGGGAACAGTTTGGAGAAGCCTCTTTTTTTGTTAAGACTATGACTGTGCTGCAGTGCACAACAAAGCCAGGTCCATAAAGGCACGCTTTGATGAGTCTGGTGTGCTAAGAACTACAACATAAAATACATTTTTGATGAACTAGAACAGAGATTGTGAGCCTCACAAATGGTTTTCAGAAAGATGATGATGATGATGCTTCACAAACTGTGAGCATGTGCTTTTATTTCAATTAAATGATATTGTCTCTTACATTTTTGTATTTGGACAAACTGTGACACCACAGATGTGTATTTATACAAGAAGCAGATATTCACAGTCAGCTCATTTTAAAAAATGTTCTTATGAGCATTAGACGATTCCATCCAGGTATAATTTTTTTTAATGCATTTTTGTTCGTTACAACTTAAGGTTCACTTTCCGAGAAATAACGAAAAAGAAGACATTTGTTTATGACATTATAAAATTATTAAATTGCATTTTTGAATGAACCGTTACATGGTTTTATAATGAGAAAAAATTATGAGCTAATTGTAAATCTTTGGATGTTTCCTTATTTTGATGAATAAACACCATTTAGATATTGTTATGTAATGATTTCATTGAAATTTCAAATTCACTCACTTGGTTATGTTTGAATACATTGTCTGCATCTTATATGGTACCTTTGCAAATACAGTACTGTTTTCTTTTAACCAGTCAGAGTAGTTTTAATTTCTCAATATGTTTATTATTGCCGTTATCTTGTAGCTTAAAAAGAGCACTTTAGCATTTTACAAACAACTGTCAATGTGATGCAATGAAGTTCTACACCACTGCAAACTACAACCACAATAGTAAAAACATTGTTAAATGACTACCGCTGTGACAATGTCAATCAAAACTGAGCATTATCTTTGTAAAGGCAACATTGTTGCTATAGCTCTCATTCGATGTGCAAGTGTACCTAATGGTTTGGCCGATGAGTGCACGCTTTTTAAAATGAGAAGAATTGTTTCTTCCTTTTCAGACCTGACTGTCAGTTGTGAAATCCTCATGTGAGGTATTGCCTTGTCCTCAGCGAAACTCTTCCCATGCAGGCCAATAAGATGATCTCTCTTGTTGAGGTAACCAATTACACACAATTTGAGGAACCAAATTTGAGGTTCCACACAAGTTGTAAACAAGAAATCCTTCTCTACATTCATCCATTTTCTCTACTGCTTATTCCTTTTTAGGGTTAAGAGATTATCAGAATTTTGTTGTTGTTGTAAATACAACAAAATATGTTGAGTTTTGAAATAACAGCAACAAGACCGTTGATTAAAAAAAAAAAACATATTAAAAGATGAACTGCTTCAGGCCTAAACATTTCCTTCTTCACAGCTGAATGATTTTATTGTTGTGTTAGATTCTTTTGTGCGGTCCTGTGCGTGTGATCTTTGGTGAACGGTTTCTCTGTGTCGTCACACACCAGTTGGCGAGCCAGACAAAAAGGTGTTACTGATGACTGTGTCCAGCAATGGAAGCTATTCACTGCTTGCCCCCAATTCACCTTCTTTCTCAACTTTATGGCTAATTGCCATAAAGCTCCTCCCAAATGCTCCCAGGCCCCAGCAGCCTTTCTTGAGGACTTTGTGGCATGTTCAATATTCCCGTTGGACTGTACCATTTCAAAAGAGCCTTTCTAGCATTGTTTATTTAATGAGCTTGGGTCAGAGTTCATCATGTTCGTGGTCGTGAGGCTTTTACACACACCATTCGACCCCTAACACATCACATCCAACTTGTACAACTCATCTTTAAGTGGTGAAAACAATAAAAGCATCAATCAATGTCCTCCCTTGTCCATTTAGGGCGGCTATGAGCGATGATCTGCGGCACGTTGATGAACTCGAGAAGCAGGGGACTGTGAATGTTTGTTTATGTCGAGTAAGGACTTGTCAAAAGGTTTATGTCATTGCTGGCATCAGTCTCTCTGAGCTTGTACTGGGTGGTCTTTGTCCGTTTGCATCCGTAAAAGGCTTCACTCTCACTCTCATTTGTCCCCTATTGATTCTCTAACTTAGGTTGATGAGAGGCCCTCCTATCAGGTGGCATATTAATTGGGTCAGGCTGGATCGTATATGAAATCCAAATAATGGCAACTCCAACCTCAACACTGACCCTTTGTCCCCTGAACACTCTCTTTCACCAATTAGCCTCACGCTGGATGCGCCGCTTGCCACCTCCGCTGACCGCTACCCTTTTCACAGATGCACCACGCCACCAGTCGACCACATTAGCGTGTGTGTGGGACAGGCAACTGTAGCGACAACAGGGGGAAGGTAAACGTCATAGATTGTCAGTCTATTCAGAGTTTACCTTTGCAAATGAAAATAGAAGTGAATTGGGTGCATGGCTGACTCCACAGATAATTCTCAGTTTATAAAAGAGTACATATTAGTACCTTATTTTTGTACCAAAAATGTAAGTCAAAGTTTGAATTGAACATTTTAAATCAAAAGTGAATTTCATATCAACAGGGTGGTATAACTATTGTAATAACATTCCAGATACTATTTTCTTAAATATATTTGGTAAGCAAAATTAATCCATGCTGTTTCCCCACATTTCTGTTTAGCTCAAACTGGTATCAACAATACTGATCCCATACTTTGTACACACTTAATCATGCATTTCCAATGACAGCCTCATAAAGAATACAAGACATTGTAGTATTTTTTATTTTTTTTTACATTATCAACCGTGGAAGTACATTGAGTTAGTAGTCATACAACTCAAAATTTTTAACACTTATACACT
Source organism: Phycodurus eques (assembly GCF_024500275.1). Lineage (NCBI taxonomy): Eukaryota > Metazoa > Chordata > Actinopteri > Syngnathiformes > Syngnathidae > Phycodurus > Phycodurus eques. Next base: position 14,739,231 of record NC_084534.1, read on the forward strand.
TAACACTTAATAATTGATACAGTTTTTCGATCAACTGTTATTTTTTTATCAATCTTTTCTTGTATATATTTTAATAAATTCAGTATGGCTGCTTTATCGCAAATGCTCTGTACAGTATAATTAAATGACACATTGTCAATGTCATCCACTGTAAATGATCAATTCTAGAGGAAACCTTACTTGAATAAATCTATGCTGTTTAGCTTGCTTGCTAGCTATTTGAATGTAATAAACAAAGCCACTCATTGGTTCGCACATATTTATGGAACATTGTTATAAAAATTATTGAATTGTTGATCGGAGTTTTGATTTAAAGCTATAAAATGCAATTTCTGGTGCCCCCTAACACTGGAATTCAGCAATACAACAAAGCCTTCATTGCTTCGATATGACGTAGGCTAAATGTTTGTCCGGCCTCCTCCTTCTTCCAAACCCGAATGCTTTCTCCTTTCTCGATGCCTCAGTCGACCTGCGTGCCATATATGGGCCTGCCCGTCCGCAGGTAAAATACGTCATTTCCGCTATATCGTTTCAGCGCGCTACCGGGTGATTCAGCGCGGGAATGTATAGGATAGTCGCTAAATATAAAAAAATAAATATCGCAAGATGTGTCAGAAGCTGAGAGGCTTATTTAGCATTCTGTAAACTACTTTTGTAGTGGCTTGGGGAAATTGTATTTTTATTTTTTTTAACAAAAAATAGTTGTGGAGTATAGCTTTACAGGTTTTGGTTGGCAGTAGGATTTCAAATTGGGCAGACCGGGCACTCGTTGGGAATGATTGGGTTTGTGTTTAATTCCAAACATGTCAGAAAATAGACAATAATGGCGATCACTTTTCCAAAAGCTGAAGTCCATGAATGCCTTGTTTTGCCTAAAACACAAAGGTAACTTGTTTGCTTTGACAGAGGACCGAGGAAATCAGAAAGTGGTCCAATTTGACTACAAATCTGAGGATTTGAAATCTTAATTTATATTTAAAAAGTGGTTCAATTCATTTTCAATTCCTTTCCATCTTGTGTCATCATAGGACAGTTAATTACCTTGTCCGTTGTGATTTAACTTCATTGTATTTTAATTCAAAAGAAGTTGTGCAATTTTCGTTCATGCATTTTCTTATTATGATAATGGTTTGGTAAATTCAGTCGAGATCAGGAGTGTTATGAATTTACTGTTGAGATTGCCACGATACGTAATTGTATGGAATTGGACTGGACCCAAAAGCAGACTGAGGCAGAGGGAGTAGATGAGAGTGGTTTATTTTGGTAGTGGCTCATAGTTTGTGTATCCAAGGCGTGCTAGTGATCCGTCGGAACAAGGAATGTGCAGGAAGCGGGAACGTGAGGAGGTAGAAGAGCTTGGCGGCATGGTTGGAGGGGGCAGCGAAGCGCAAGGGGCGCTGGAAGTGGAAGAGAACACAAGTGGGTGAGTACAGGTGCAGGTCGTCGGATAATAACTTACCCACGAGTGTTGGCCTGTGTACCACTAACGAGTGCGAATACTCTGGGGTCGGATCCCTGGGTCAGGCAGACTTAAATACAGGCAGTGATCAGTGCTGATTGGGCACAGGTGCGCAGGCAGTGATGAGTGCTGATTGGGAACAGGTGCGCAGGTGAGGGGATGTTAATTGCTGGGGAGAGAGAGAGAGAGAGAGAGAGAGAGAGAGAGAGAGAGAGAGAGAGAGAGAGAGAGAGAGAGAGAGAGAGAGAGAGAGAGAGAGAGAGAGAGAGCAGGGCGTGCGGGCGGGCGGTGCGCAAAGCGCCACCCAAGCTGCAAGAAAGGAATAGCAGGGCACAGATCCTCCATCCATCCATTTTCTTTACCGCTTATCCTCATTAGGGTCGCGGGCTGCTATCTTCGGGCGGGAGGCGGGGTACACCCCAAACCGGTCGCCAGCCAATCGCAGGGCACATAGAAACAAACAACCATTTGCACTCACATTCACACCTAAGCTCAATTTAGAGTCTTTAATTAATCTACCACGCATGTTTTGGGGTTGTGGGAGGAAACCGGAGTGCCCGGAGAAAACCCACGCAGGCACGGGGAGAACATGCAAACGCCACACTGGCGGGGCCGGGATTTGAACCCCGGTCCTCAGAACTGTGAGGCAGATGTGCCGGCGGCACAGATCATGAGAGAGATATTTTATTTACTGTCTTGCAGAAGGTGCTAACTTTACATGGTAAAAAACAAGTAATTGAGGTGAGGATGAATGTGAGGTGGACCATCTTCAAAATAAATGTCTCAATTGTTTCATTTAAAAAAAAAAAGTTCAAATCCACTAGCACAGGCCTGGCCAACCTGCGGTTCGGGACCTGCAAGTTGTTACCAGGCAACCCAGAAAACTACGAACGGACTACACAATTTCCCTTTATGAAAACACTCCCAATAAACACCTCAATCGGAATAAACAGGCCAAATTTGAATGATTTCACAGGGATGGAATTTTCCTTTTTCCAAACCGATCAGAAATACATTTTCGTCATGTTAACCACGAATCCGAATGTGTGAATCTCCGAATGTCTATGTGTGCTCGGTTTTGACATAAATGTGCGGTGACATCATCATTTAACCACATACCTGTAAAAATAGCGGCTTCCAACCAGAGTGTATATTTGGCAGAGATCTTGTTTTTAACTACTTTTAACTTGTTTTTAATCAAGCGAGTGTTTTGATGAAAGTGTAAAAACAATTCCAACTACTGTGCTAATTACCCGACGGTCCTCTAGCTTAATAAAGGATGTGATGTTTACGTCGATGTGCATATGTATATATTCAATTGAAATGGACACACGTGAAGAAACTGCTTCGAGTGGCAACAACTGAATATAAACTATATTTGAAAAGAATTGTTGAGGGAAAAGAAGCTTTAAATGCATTTTTTTTGGGTCACTATTATTTTAACGTATGACATTTACAGTAAGTAGAGCAGAGGTCTTTGTGTGTAAGAGAAAGTGAGAGAGTGAGTGGAAGTGATGGGGGCAGTTTACGTGTGCCCAGGGGCGTAGGAACAGGAACAGGGGGGAAAACTGGCACAAATGTGCCCCCCCCCAACACACACACCTCCCACACCCCCTAAGCAAAGAATTTATGTGGCTCTTTGCAGGAATACAATAAAAATTGGGGCTCCTACCCTCTGACTGGTTGGCCACCCCTGCACTAAGATGTACAGCGCTCCAGGCATGGACATTTTATTTTGGCCACAATATAGTTGTGACATGCACACAAAATGCTAATATTTGCCCACAAAATAGGTGTAATTTGCACAAAATACAAATTGGTGGGAGGTGATCATTCCGATTAACAACTAAGCAAATGGTTAAACTGGATTTCCTGCTGTCCATAAGGCAAGTGTCTCTCATATTCTGTTTTCATGAATAGCCTCCAATGCTCTGCTAAGGCGTTTCAAACTCTTGTTCCATGTGCCCCCTTTTAACTTTGAAGACCTGCCCTTCCAAAGGTGTCTGTACACCCCTGCTGAGCAGTGTGGCGTGCTGCTACACTTACACGTGAAGCACTTACACAAGAGGAAGTAAAAAGTAGTTCCCATCAGCAGCTTATCACAGTAGTCTCAATAGTGCAGTTACTTTTCACTGTGTTCCTGTCAATGATATACTGTACATTAACTGAAGTATCAAAAGTATTCATATTTTGATTTGAGAATTGATCTTAGAGCATGAAGATCTGGTATCAGAGGTATCGATATGTCAGTATCGATCTCCACATCACTAGTAGTTACACTGACATGTACTGAGCATGCTGCCCCGTTTATTGGAGTGCGAATTCTGACACTGCACATATAGTACAGGCTCACCTCTAATGTACTATGTTTAGTTCAGTGTGTTCTCATGTGAATTGTGTGAAATCGTGCAAAATATTAAGTGTAATAATGTATTTCATGACTTAAACACATCCATCCTGAGCCGCTTCTCCTCACTAGGGTTGCGGGCGTGCTGGAGCCTATCATCGGGCAGGAGGCGGGGTACACCCTGAACTGGTTGCCAGCCAATCGCAGGGCACATACAAACAAACAAACAACCAGTCGCACTCACATACACACCTATGGGCAATTTAGAGTCGTCAATTAACCTGCCCGTAGAAAACCCACGCAGGCACAGGGAGAACATGCAAAGTCCACACAGGCGGGGCCGGGGATGGAACCCCGGTCCACAGAACTGTGAGGGAGACGCTCTAACCAGTCCTGACCGTGCCGCCGAGTTAAACACAATTGTTCCAAATATAATTGTATGTAGTTATAATTTCAAAACATAATATACAGTAGTAATCATATACAGTACAGTTCTCCTGTATTTACTTCTCACCATGTGGCTGTAAGGAAACAAATTTTATTTGAGGAGACTTAGAAATCAGCGCTGCAGTAAAACGAACACTGTGAAGTATAATACTGTCGTGTCCAGAGCTAAGGCACAGCAACTATGCTAACTTTAGCATGTGCATTGTACGAACTCCAACACTAGTTGACTAGAACAAAATAATACCAAGGAGTAAACCACAAATCCCATAAGCTAAATAAATGATTTATTGTACAAAAGAAAAATTATCATAAACAACACAAGCAAAAATAACATTTGAACAGTTATTCATATGCACAACAATTAAACTACAATGTTGGGGTGATTTATTTAAAACTACACAAAGAATGAAGGAATGAAAAACAGAAGCGGTGAACCTGTCCAAGACATCATAAATGTCAACATTTGGGTGGTTATTTACATAGAGGCTTTTTTTTTACTCTCATATATTTTTATGAAAACACTCGCACACATACCAGTATACAAAGACTCAATTTCAAAATGGCTTGAACAATAGTCGAGCCATCATGGCGGGCACAGCGAATCCCATTTTCTGACCACACATGAGCATCAGTCATTCTGTCAATGAGCCCATGCCAGCCTGAGAGTACGGGGACCCTGTGGTTTTCTTCTACTCTTTTTTGGGGGCCGTGAGGTTTCATTTGCACATTTGAATTCATTTTTTAAAAGCTAGGTATTTTTTAACGCTAAAGTGAGGTAGACAGATTTTGTAATTACTATTAATAAATATAGACAATTGATCAGTTGAATCTTTTCCAACCACAGCCTCGAACAGCGTTTTCCTCCCTTTGAAATATTCTAGCATAATTCCTGCGATAACAACACAAGTTACACCACGCAACATGTCGTCCTCTACTTTGGCTAACGATCCCTGGATACTCCTCCCATTCTTACATGGGTGCGTTCCCTTAAAACACACACAAAGGCAAATTAGACTCTAAATTGTCTCGCTAACTTTGTAATGAAATAGGTGGGCGGGCCATTTCCAGTTAAAGCATTCTGTATTCATCGATGCAGACTTTTATTACGCACATGACTTATCACCCAACATTTGGAAAGGAGGCCTTTCAGGCCGCTGGCACGGGACAGGGCGTCCAGGTTCCAGAATGGATTGAATGTATGTGTGAAGTGGACAGGCCCCCGCTTCAGACAAAAGCCAGGACACATGTGATGCCATCAAACAACAAGTGATAACCTTGCTAGTTTCTCTGCATGGTTCCTAAGCAGAAGCTTGAAAAGTTTCTTTGAGGCTACACTGTCCAAGCTCGCTTGTGCTTGGTCAAAACACAAAAAAACACTTTACCTCCTCATGCCATAGTGCAAAATTTATTGTTGGTAAGGTAGAGTACCCCCCCAAAAGGTTTTGTATGCCTTTTTCTTTTAATATATACATATATCATTTATATATAATAATGTCAGAAGGCTCTTCCTTTATCCAACAGCATAGTGCTTTCGTTTACAACAAATGGACATCTCTGCTAGGACATCCAGGAGACAAAGACACACTTTGAGCATACTAATCTCTACTGTATTTAAGCACTAACAACAGCAATTTTTCACGATGAGAATGAGCTTGGAAGGGGGTGGGGGAGGCGGGTGTGTGTGTGTGTGTGTGTGTGTGTGTGGGATGTAGTGGGGGTGGGGGGGGGGGGGGTGCGGGTACAAAATGTATTTTTCTAAATAGTGGTCAGTGGTTACTGCCTAGGTCAGTAATAGTTGGATACCCTTTTGATTTAATCAAAGCTTGCTAATGGTGAATGAACCAGCTTAATGACGTGATCACTGCGCTCATATATCAGAATTACTGCCAATTAGTTGTTTGAGCATATGAACATTTTTGGTTACTTACATCTGGTCAGATTTTTTGCATGCTAAGCTTCCTAATGTACAAAAAATGTATTCATACCTTGGCCCAATGTTGACCGAAAGTGCAATGTTATGAGTTGAATGGTTATCGTTTAGCTCCGATAACAGCAGGGATAGAATCATTAAAAAAAGAAATAAGAAGGAAATGTATAATATAAACCCATATTACAGTCTTTTGCTAATTCCTTGTGTCATTTACAACTTAAAGGTATCCATTCAACAAGTTAAAATTCACTTAAGATCAACATTAGACCTGCAAATGAATCATTTTGGCCTTAATTTTGCATCTGAAGTAACTACTTTAGTGGAAATAGTTGTACTATCTACTCTCGCTGTTGCTTTATGGAGTTTTTACAAGACTCCAAATAAAACAATCAAAGCAGCAGTGTAAAGGGTTTGTGGATCCGCGAGAATGTCACACTAAGGTGTTATAGATTAAGGGTTTGGTTTTGGATCTCCTCAAAACATTTTATCTCTAGATTTCTGGATTTCTATGAGGTAATTGTGGATTCTGGTTGACGTATTTGCCCCTTTTTTGTAGATCAATCATGAGCAAGAGTGTTTGTGAAGTAAAATGTCTTGAAACTTCGGACTGAAAATGGTTGAGTCTCCTGTCATCTCCCTCCACTAACATGGACATTTCACAAAGATACCATTAAAAAAAACACAACAACAGAAATAAAACATTGGTTTCTCTCATTCTGTGAAGCCGCTCCACACATTTACTTAATGTACTGTATTTCCATCACTCAGTCCCTTTTTGATTCCTATTTCATACAGAACTTTTTACAAGTTAGAATCATTAGAATTTCTGGAAATGGAAACCCTTGTTTTTTTTCTTTTTTAAATCTGGTGCCAAGGAATGGGTTCTGGTGCCAGGGGACACCTCCATTCATGTTTGGGGTGGTTTGATGGAATGATGAACGTAGAACAAGCGCTTGTCATCCCCGCAGTCTAAGAGCAGCCACATCGATCCACCACCATTCCAGGAATCTTGCCGTGGATAATCTGCTGCTTATCATTAAAGTAGAGCATGTTAATGGGCGACATCTTGGTAGGGGTGCAGCAGGGTCCTGCTGAGCCTCGGGGGTTGGCGTGCTGCACCAGGTGTGTGTGCGGGTACTTCTGCATAAACATGTACTCGCACTGGCCTGAGCAATAGTTGGCTTTGTAGCGCTTGGGCGCGATGATCCAGTCCCAGCCGAAGGCCTCGAAGTCCACTGTCAGAGGGTAGCGACAGCAGCGAGACTCGGTGGAGTGCTCATCGCAGTCGAGGCCCAGGTTTCTTCGAGACCGTTTGGTCGTCTCCAGAACTTTCACTTCCAGGAACGGCTGCTGGAAACACGGGGCGGAGGGAGAGAAAGAGGTGGTTATAAAGGAGGGTACAGATGGGTGGACAACCGCAGCAACTGTCAATGAATTACCTTTACATGGTGAAAAGAAAAAATGGCGCCATCAAAGGACATCATTTTACACATCATAGTTCTTACTGTTCAGGGCCAGCAAGGACTTCTCTGCTGGCCTAAACTCTATCAGAAGCACTCACATACATTTACAACCTAAATTCTAAAATTTGTACCATACTTAAATTATTCACTTCTTTTTATAAGAGCATGACTATGGGTGCAATATTTATAGACCTCACTAAGGCATTTGACAGGGTCAACTACTATCTACTCTTTGACAAATTACACACTATTGGTCGATCCAGAGAGCCCTTATTCTGGTTTAACTCATATTTTCATCACAACCAGCAGTGTGTTTCTGACCATTGCAGCCAGTCAGAATTTGTTATAATTGAGAAGGGCGTACCCCAGGGTTCTTCCCTGGGGCCACTAATTTTCTCTATCTTTATGATTTGTTGAAAATAGTATGCAGATGACATGGTTATTTATTGTTCCAAATCAGACATCTTACAAACTGTGTGCACATTACAGGCAGACTACAACTCAGTTAAAAAAAATGGTATAATTAAAATAAGTTGGTCCTTAATAGAAAATAAATCTTACAGTATGCTCTTTCCCTTAAGCACAAATTATCTATCTTTGCTGAATACGTTCCTTGATGGCTCTCCCTGGACAAAGTCGAGGAATACAAATATCTGAGCCTTTCTCAGTCTCACATTGACTCAGTTGTGCAGAAGACGCAGCTTGAGAAAACTTTACCGTTCCATCAATTGTTTTACCCTCGAAGTTAGAAAATGAATCGTATCAACTATTATTTCCAATTTTAGATTATGCAGATATAGTGTATCAGAACAGCTCATACTCAAATCTTTATCCTTTTGAAGTTGTTTATAATTATCTCGCTAGATTTGTCCTGATATGACACTGATATGATATGATACTGATATGACACATCATTGTATTATGTATGAATACCAGAAGGCATTCTCATTGACTGTAGTTTAGCTTTAAATGCATTTTTAAAATTGTCCTCAGTGCGTCAAACAATATCTTGACCTTCATAGCACAGAGTATAGCCTTAAGGGCCTATTTCACCGAGGCTGATGAGTAATGGTGACTCCGGCGACCCGGGAGACCAAAATATTGCTTGTGCTCTCACCAGGACGATGTCTTGGAGATGTCTCCAGACAAGGTGGCAACCAATTCACCTGAAAGTGGCTGAAATAAGCCTATATACAGCACTGTATATACTTTATGTCGTACTAGAGCGGCTCCAACTACCGGAGACAAATTCCTTGTGTGTGTTTTGGACATACTTGGCAAAATAAAGATGATTCTGAGACTGACTGATAGCATACAGAGAGCAAGACGTTGGTTTAATTTACAGTATTAATGCAGACGCATAGGCTTAATAACACCTCGCAATTCATACGAAACCATATACACTTTAAACCTATTGGCTGGGCAATTAATAGATTTGTAATCATGATTTAAATTCTCACAATTATAAAGACATAATTGAAGAAAAACAAGTAATGTGCGGTAGGTGTGGTGGTTGTTGTATGTGGGTGCATAGCTGCAGGTGCTGCTGGAGCTTGCTAACGATTTAGGGTTCAACAGCAAAAGAAAATCATACTTTGGCCACTATTAGTCAAGTAAGAGGGGAGGGTTGCCGAAGAAACTTCGAGACACATCGCCCATTTGAGTGTTCGACAGCAATAGAAAAGTATACTTAGGTCACTAATAGTGACGTGTCACCTAAGTAATCTATTAAGGTTTCTTTCGTTTCTTTTCTTTTTTTTTTTGCTGTCAAACTCTCAAATGGGACATATGTCCCAAAGTTTTGTCTCAGCCACCGGAGGAGGGAAGCCGTGACAGTCCTCTTGAGGAAAACGCTTTAATGTCCACAAAATCCAAAATATTGGGCCAATCGTTCTGATATTTTCTGAGGCTGAAGTAGGCATAAGTAGAGATTTCCACGTAGGTTTTTGATGACTGATCGCAGTTTTGTGACATTAAGCTTTTTTTCTATTGTGAGCACCTTTCTTCAAAAGGTCTCCTTCAGTGCGACACCCTGGTTGCCCTAGCTAGTCTCCAGGAGACTCCAGGAAACGTCAGTGAGACGTCTACGGAACCAGAGGCGACTCGAGTCGGCATCAGGTCACCAACTAGTCTTCAGGCCAGACATATCAAGATTATTTTGTTTAATGGAGGGACTGAAATTGGACGACATGCTTTTAAATAGACAGCTCCGTTCGATTGGAAGAGTTTGGCTGACTCCATAACATCCATTACTTTTTTTCAATCTTTCAAGTCATCCATTTTAAGTCATATTAAACCACTCTGAATCTGCTCCTGCCCCACCCAAGAAAAAAATTGAGCAACCTTGCTCTGGTGCCCCTAAGCTTCTGAAAGGGGGTTTGAAGCAAAACTCTCATTTACTCAATTTGATCCAATATATTCAGTGCTTGCCCTACGATTGGCTGGCGACCAGTTCAGGGTGTGCCCTGCCTCTTGCCCGAAGATAGCTGGGATGGGCTCCAGCACACCCGCGACCCTAGTGAAGATAAGTGTTCTGGAAAATGAATGAATGAATATCCAGTGCTTGCTTGCACATGCTAAGGTTTACTTTTGTGTTTGTTCCTTGTTCTTGATTTTCTTTTATACTGCTTGTAATGTATGAATTGTTCGTTCCAGCATGTAAATAATCATTTATTTATCTCAGTATGCAGTTGTATACATTTATGTTATACGGAAATTACTGTATGTGCACGTATGACCTATGTTTACATATTTCCGTTCAAACTCACTCATGCAGTTCTTTTTTTGAACTGGCGCATTTTGTTGTTTAGTTTACTTCTGAGTGTGATTGGTAGGGGTGGGCGGTATAAGTATGGGGAAAGATTTGTTTGTATGGATGTTTTGTGTTGGGTTGTTTAACGTGTATTGTATTTGTGTGATGGACTCCTCTAAAAAGAGATGACTCATCTCAAGGGGTAACTCCATAAAAAGGTTTATATACAGCGGGGCAAAAAAGTATTTAGTCAGCCACCAATTGTGCAAGACACAATCTCCTACTTAAAAAGATGAGAGAGGCCTATAATTTTCATCATAGGTATACAGTGGGTATAAAAAGTATTCAGACCCCCTTAAATTTTTCACTCTTTGTTATATTGCAGCCATTTGCGAAAATCATTTAAGTTCATTTTTCCCTCATTAATGTACACACGGCACCCCATATTGACAGAAAAAAACTGAATTGTTGAAATGTTTCCAGATTTATTAAAGAAGAAAAACGGAAATATCACACAGCCATAAGTATTCAGACCCTTTGCTGCGATACTCATATATTTAACTCAGGTGCTGTCCATTTCTTCTGATCAACCTTGAGATGGTTCTACACCTTCAGTGGAGTTCAGCTGTGTTTGATTATGCTGATTGGACTTGATTAGGAAAGCCACACACCTGTCGATATAAGCCCTTACAGCTCACAGTGCATGTCAGAGCAAATGAGAATCATGAGGTCAAAGGAACTGCCTGAAGAGCTCAGAGACAGAATTGTGTCAAGGCACAGATCTGGCCAAGGTTAGAAAAAAAATTCTGCTGCACTTAAGGTTCCTAAGAGCACAGTGGCCTCCATAATCCTGAAATGGAAGACGTTTGGGACAACCAGTCCCAAAGCATGATGTTTCCACCCCCATGCTTCACAGTAGTTATAGTGTTCTTTGGATGCAACTCAGCATTCTTTCTCCTCCAAACACGACAAGTTGAGTTTTTACCAAAACGTTCTATTCTGGTTTCATCTGACCATATGACATTCTCCCAATCCTCTTCTGGATCATCCAAATGCTCTCAAGCAAACTTTAGACGGACCTGGACAAGTACTGGCTTAAGCACGGGGACACATCTGGCACTGAGATTTCTGCTTTCTGATTTCTGATTTCGGAGTTGTTTAACACATCTAGATGTAAATACCATGAAATAAAAGCATGACATTCCAATATTTTTGGAGGGTACTGTATATGAAGTTGTATGAATTTATTCCTAACAGTCTATTCTCATTTTGTAGAGTTTATCTTGGTTGCACTGCTTCCAGTACGTGTACATTGATGTTAGATTTTTTTTGTCCAGTCAGATTACAGCCTCTATGTGCTGCCATATCAATCTAATCTGCTCAGTGCCTTCAAAATCAGTACTGCTGGGTGATGTAATTTAAACTATATAGTGACTGTTTCTTCAACCAATCACATTTCAAGCAAGCTGGCCCTCAATGACGTCGGCATTTTTCCTTCCTCTGATTGGTCAGACCAAAATTTAGTTATAGCCAACGACTAACAAAAAAATCTGTCGCGATCTGCACACATAACACACATAAACATATTCAATAATCAGCATCTCTGGTGGGTATGATGTTTTTCGTTTTCAGAGTTTTATGTTTTTATATGTTATTAGATAAATATTGATTCTGAACTATTTCGGATGACGAACATGGCACAGTTTCATGCAGTTATATTGCATTGTTGTACAGTATTGATGGTTTTAAAAAGTGGATTAAATCGGGTAAGACCCCACTGAAGGCCCTAGTACCAAATGCACGGCCCACACCGCCATTATGCGATTTAACGTTGAAGCAAGTTTATTCTTTTTGCGCCATCTTAAATGGGACATCTGGCAAATTTTTTCGGTATTTGTGTTTGGTGACGTGTCTATCTGCCACATATACACAGAGCTCTATTTTCATAGACAGTGCATCTATTGCGGCAGATCCTGCAAGGCTTGCTACACGTTTGGCAATTTGGCAGACCGATTTGCACCAAGCTGGGAGTTCCGGCACAATGAGGGAGTATCCTTGAAGATGTGCCTGGCAGGGTGACAATTAGGTGGCAGCAAGTCTCTCTAAACGTATCCCTGCTCAGACCATGACTAAGTCCTGATGCAAAGTAGACTGCTGGTCCAACGCAATTTTGATGAATTGGATCGGGGCGTAGGCAGACAGATACTGAGCTGTGCGGACATATTTAAGTCAGCAGCAGTTATCACCAGCTCATTCTGTATTTGATAAGGGTACCTGCTCACATTGCCTGTTGCCACAGCGGCCAAGAGCAGGAACAATGTTCTACTCATGCACGGATCGCTGCGAGATGTCTCCATGCGAGACTGTGAGTGTGCCACATTTAAAGGGAATGAGAGGTGCTGCTTTGATTGGCGGCTACGGAAGCTGGCTGCAAACAAACCCACAGTGGCGTAGCCCGCCTACACGCAGATACGCCAGCCTGAGTCAAGTCATAAGGCTCAAGCTCTGCCCTGGTCATCACGGTAATAAAAGCTGGACCGCAATGGGCCAGCAGTATACAGTATGGGGCACAGTATTCAGTCGCTCACCTGTATGAGACAGGGCTGGCCCCTAAAAATGGGCTAATTTCAGCAAGACAAGAAATGGGGTGTGTCAAGTCAACTATCATTCTTGATTAATGGGGTATGTTGACAAAAGTTACAGACATTAATAAATTAAATTAAACATTTAAATGTGAGAAAATGCACGTTTCCTTTAATCTAAACTGCACTAAAGTCTCCTTTAGACCCACTGATTGCACCTGACTTCAATGTTTGACCAAATAAACTACACTAAGTGGGAAAACTAGTTTTCGATTAAAACAGACTAATAGTTGATTGCTGGAAAAGACCCTTAATTTAAACAACAAACTATTAACAATAGTTGGCGTACTTAAGAAACAGTTGTACTTTTTTGTATGTTGTTTGTATGCGCATTAAACGAACAATAACTTTTATCAATGTTCATAAACACGTAGCTAAACACACTGGGCAGCCATGACAGTAATTTTAGCTGACTTAGAGAGAAGTTCTTTTTAGGTAAACCAATTATGATTCAATTGACATTTAAGAACAATTGGTTTTCAGTGTGAGCTGCATTAGTTATAGTACATAAAAAGTGTACAGACCCATGTTTTTTTTTTATATAAAAAATAAGACCAAGAGAAATCATTTCAAAACTTTTTACACAATTAATGTAACTTTTAACCTGTACAATTAAATTGAATATTTAATTCACTGGAGGCAGCACGGTGACTGACTAGTTAGCACATCTGCCTCACAGTTCTGAAGGCCGGGGTTCAAATCCTGACTTCACCTGTGTGGAGTTTGCATGTTCTCACCGTGCCTGCGTGGCTTTTCTCCGGGCATTCCGGTTTCCTCTCACATTCCAAAAACATGCATGGTAGGTTGATTGACGACTATAAATTGCCTGTAGGTGTGAATGTGTCCGCGAATGGTTGTTTGTTTCTATGTGCCCTGGGATTGGCTGGCGGCCAGTTCAGGGTGTACCCCACCACTCGCCGAAAGATAGCTGGGATAGGCTCCAGCACGCCTGCAACCCTTCTGAGGATAAAGCGGTACAGAAAAGGGATGGATTTAATTTACTGTAGGTAAGGTATACATTTGGTGATTTGGTGTTATTTTTGTGCCAAACATACTTTCTGGATTTATGGCCAAAAGGTTCAGCCTCGGTTTCATTGGACTGTAACAAAATTTCCCATATTTTGGGGGGCATTTTGTTGTGGGGTTTCCACATTTGTGCAAACACATAATTTCAGTTGTTTATTTTTACTTCCCTAAGTTTTGTTTTTCAATTCAGTTTTACAGATGATCCTTTATATGGAAAAGGATGACACGCTGTGGTGACCGTAACGGGACAAGCCGAAAGGAAAAGAAGAAGTTTTACAAGTTAAGTCAAAATAATGGTGGAAAAAGTTTTGAAATCATTCAGCTTGGTCTCATTTTCCTGATATCACCAAAACCTAGCATTTGATCAGGGGTGTGTAGACTATTTATAACTACTGTATACATCAATTTTTGCAAATTAAAAAAAAAAAAAATATCTTTGCTTGATTTCTTCAATTGGGTTCCAAAAGAGCTCAAGTGTACTTAATAAATAGAAGTGTGCTTTATGGCATGCAAATCTACACCAAATCAATTGTTTCATAATTGATTCCCCCAATCCCCTAATCCCCCAAGAAAAAAAAAACTACTTTGTAAACATTTGTTATTGAACATGGACATCAGAAGCCTGCATAAACTCAAACTTTATGATAAAACATCTGTCAGTCAGTCTGTCTGTCCGTCCGTCCATTCATCCGTCCGTCCGTCCATCCATCAATGCATGCTGTATAACACTTATCCTGTTCAGGGTCACATGGAGCTGGAGCCTATCCCAGATGATTTCTGGAAAAAGGCAGATTCCACCCTGAACTGGTGGACAGTTAATAATCACAGGGCCTGCTACAAACATTTTGTCTCATTTTAACTACTTGGCGGCCACTTCATCAGGTACACCTGGTTATTTCCGACATGAATTCATGTACTGCCACCTCATATGGTAGAACGATATTTAAAGGCCATTTTTTCCTCACCAAATATCTAATTTGATTTGATTGCTTATTTTGAAAGTCAGGTTATTAGAATGCTGAACCAAAAAATAATAGTGGCCAATAATTGAGTGACTTTTCTGCAAAGCCTCCCTCCCTCCCTCTTCCTTCAGTGATTCCAGCTGGAAAACCATGAAGTTGACATGACGCATGAAGAAGAAGATACAAACTGAAAAGCTACGAGGGTGAAACCACTTTTGGCCTTTAGGGTCTTTGTTGTTGAAACAAAAGTCCCAGAGGATCGTGGAAAAACATTTTTCTTTGCTTATTTGATCTTGCCTTTGTTTTGGATCTTTTGCTTTTTTTACATCAAGAATAATACCAGACACTGCTGCGTAGGCCGAGGACAGCACTTTATTGGCCAAGCTACCAGAGATGACCTCTGATACGTGACCCAAACAAGCACTTGGCAAATATTTGGTGGAGTCGATTCTTAACTGTGAAAACCATGTCCACTCTCCCTAAAGAAATACTATTTTAACTTCAAACAACTGCTTTTATTGACTGTTACCTTTGTTGACTGTTCCCTTTAACTCGTCTCTTCTATTTGCTATTCATTGCAGCCCTTATTTAGCATTACAACAGATTCGTCTGTGGAATGATCATTTAACCTTCAGTTTTTATATAAGATTCTGCATCTGCATTGAACGATTTTTCTGGCCACTTGGGGGCAGTAAGAACAAGTTACAATCATGGTAGCCATCACTTTGGCGTACACATACATTTATAGGAATAGACTAGATGACTCCAACAAGGTCATTGGTCCAGCACAATCATTCATTTTTTTAAATTCACTTTTTGGTTCTCTGTAGTAGGTCTCTTTTGGTTCAACAATTAATATTAGTGGGGCGTTTGACAATGAGTCCGGATTAAACCTTATTGGAAACTAATTGAAATACTTACATACGTCATATCTATTTTTGTAATATTTATTTTTGTATCATTTACATTAGATTCTTTTGTATTACTCATAATAATTTAATTTGTTGTCATGCACGTTTTTGGTTAATTGACTCAGGAAAATCACATGGTCTACTTCCTTATGGTATCAATTTTGATTGATGTGACTAAATGTAGTTTCTTGCTCAATAACATGGTGTCAAACTCAAGGCCCGGGGGCCAGATATGACCGCGTTACGTCATTTTATGTGGCCCGCAAAAGTAAATCATAAGTGCCAATTTCCATAATTCTTGCCTAAACTATGTACCAAAATTAAAAATTATCATATGCAATAAATGAATACATTAAGATATTTTAAGCATTTCTTGTAACCAAAACCATTTTTACAGTAACTTGAACAATAGTTGAACAAACTATTATCCTTGACCTCTGATGAGTTATCCATCAATTTGTTGTGTCCTGTATATGCAATAATATGATGAGGCGATTAAATAATTATAAAGTTTCACAATCATAACGAGCCGGCCCTCTCAGGGAAACTGTAACTATAATGTGGCCCGCGACAAAAATAAGTTTGACACCCCGGTGAGTCTATAAAGTGCTAATAAATTGACATATGAACACAGTGGCTATACATTTCAAAGGGTCTTAGAAGTCCTGAGCGATTTATGTGCTAATTAAAAAAATATAACAATGAAAATATCTGACATCAGTGTTTGCACCAACATTATGTTGTCGTGTCTGGTTGTATTAAATTAAGACTTGAGCTCTTGCATAACAGCGTTTGAAGGGGATCCCTTGTCCCCAGGACAGGTCTGAGGGTCCTTACCAGCCCCTCCTCCCCGGGTCGCAGTGAGGTAACGGCCAGGTCATTGCCGCTCTCATCAAAAGCATTGATGTCGATTCCCCAGTTGGTGTGGGGCTGTTTGAACCAGTTCTGCAACACGTGCTTGAAGTCAATACTTTGCCAGTGTCCCACCCTGGAGTTGAGCTCTATCTTCAGCGAACGTATGCGGATGTGGCGGGTGCCCTGCTCTGTCACGGGCTTGAGCCGTAGGATCTGCAGGTAGATGGTGGAGGTCTGCTGCAGTGGTCGCAAGTACACCCACAGTTGGGCCTTCAGAACCTTGGTGAACATGAGTTTGGGGCTGAACTTAAAGAAGCAGCAGGTCGGTTTGCCATTCACCTGCACCAGGGGCTCCGCTGTGAGAGAGAGAGAGAGAGAGAGCACAGTTGTTAATATACTTTATAGTACATAAACAGATACGCTGAGAGTAATGCATTCACACTAAAATGGGGGATGTGTAACATTTAAACTGTACATAATATGTTACATGCGTAATGTCACATGACCAAATCTGGAAAACAGGTTAGCGGACTTCCTGTGTATGCTGAGAATAACTAGCATAACTACAGGTTGATGGCATGATGTTTTAAAGCCAAACTTGCTAAAATGTAGTTTTCTTTATCCCTGGTGTCTGTGGGGAAACAAACTGTTGAATATGTACATACTACAACCCCAATTCCAATGAAGTTGTGACGTCGTGTTAAACAAATAAAAACAGAATACATCCATCCATTTTCTGAGCCGCTTATCCTCACAAGGGTTGCAAGAGTGCTGGAGCCTATCCCAGCCATCATCGGGCTGGAAGCGGGGTACACCCGGAACTGGTTGCCAGCCAATCGCAGAGCACATACAAACAAACAACCATCCGCACTCAAATTCACACCTTTGGGTAATTTAGAGACTTCAATTAACCTACCATGCATGCTTTTGGGATGTGGGAGGAAACCGGAGTGCCCGGAGAAAACCCATGCAGGCACGGGGAGAACATCCAAACTCCACAGAGGCCAGGCTGGGATT
Source organism: Phycodurus eques (assembly GCF_024500275.1). Taxonomy (NCBI): domain Eukaryota; kingdom Metazoa; phylum Chordata; class Actinopteri; order Syngnathiformes; family Syngnathidae; genus Phycodurus; species Phycodurus eques. Next base: position 14,757,042 of record NC_084534.1, read on the forward strand.
TGAACTCTGGTTCTCAGAGCAGTGAGGCAGATGTGCTAACCAGTCGCCCACCAAGCCTGTGTGGAGTTTGCATGTTCTCCCCGTGCCTGTGTGGGTTTCCTCCATGTACTCCGGTTTCCTCCCACATCCTAAAAACATGCATGGTAGGTAAATTGAAAACTCGAAATTGCTCGTAGGTGTGAATGTGAGTGCAAGATAGCTGGGATCGGCTCCAGCACGCAACCCTAGTGATGACAAGCGGTACGCAACATGACTGAATGAATGATATAATACTGTATATGTAAACACAAACGAAGCCTAAACATCGGAGATTGTCATTTTGGTTGGCTCTTGAAGACATTGGGCCCTATTTTCATGACTGGTGTAAATCTGGGGCGGCGGCGGTGCAACTGTGTGCCAGGGGTGGGTTTAAGTGATTCAGAGGAGGCGGCACGGTAAAGAGTGGTTAGCACATCTGCCTCACAGTTCTGAGGACTCGGGTTCAAATCCGGCCTCGCCTGTGTGGTGGAGTTTGTATGTTCTCCCCGTGCCAGCGTGGGTTTTCGCCGGTACTCCAATTTCCTCAGATATCCCAGAAACATGCATGGTAGGTTAATTGAAGACTCTAAATTGCCTGTATGTGTGAACGTGAGTGTCAATGGTTGTTTGTTTATAAGTGCCCTGTGATTGGCTGGCGACCAGTTCAGGGTGTACCCCGCCTCTTGCCCATAATTAGCTGGGATAGGCTCCAGCACACCCTCGACCCTCGCGAGGAATACCGGTACGGGAAATCAATGAATGAATGAATAAATGAATCAGAGGGTTTGATACACAAATGTTCACAAATTTATGAATAAAATACATCTGACATCCACCACACATGTCTGCGGAGCTCAAACTCTGTCAGCCTGTGCCCCAATCATATTTACCAAAATGGCATGAGACCAACTGTGCCAAGATTTAGACCCAGTCTGAGCAAGGGTAAGTTCAGAGCGACTTTCTGATACCAAATTGTTACTATGCTGGGCACATGACCAAAGACACACACTCTGTTGCGCCGGAATGCACAAATTGGCACAGACCAGTCTGCCAAATTGGCAAACACGCGCAGCGAGCCTTGCGCTTGCACGAAGTTCAAGATACACCAGTAATTGTCCCAATGCAGATGCGCCGTCTATGAAAACAAATCCCATCCTGTCAAAAACAAAAGACAGAGTATGCCTGTGAGTATTCAAATTCATCGAGGTCATTTCATTTTCATCCCATTGAATGGATCGCAACTGGATTGTTCTGGCTCTCTTAGAAGACGTTTCGCCTCATATCTGAGCAGCCGCTATAGTGCTGTCCTAACTAAGCAGAACAGAACAGTCCCGTTACGACTGATTCAATGGCCTGAGAATGAAAAAAAGACAAGTGTATAGGTTTAATATTTCTACAGTTGTCTTGTCCTAGTCTAGGGCTTTGCCAGTCACCTGAACCGGAAGGAAGTGCTTGGAACTATTTTGCCCAACGAGGAAGTTGGTTGTGCATAATTCCTACAGCATATTCATCTCTTAGCAGAGTTGGCAAAAACACTCACACTCTGTAATTAAGTAGAAGTGCAGATACTTGTCTTAAAAAAAAAGAAAGAAAGAAAAAAACTAAAGACAGGAGAAAAAAAAGAGCTGGCTTTTGTTTGTCACGTTTTTTTAAATGAATTAATGTATTATTAACTTTATGCCCTTCCTTACACAACCCACCCATTTAAAAAAAATAATCAATCCGGACTGGATAAAAATAGTCTGTACAAAATTAAAACATGTTATGGCGGTTCTCCCCTTGCCTGCGTGGGTTTTCTCCAGGTACTCCGATTTCCTCACACATTCCAAATCATCCATGTTAAATTAACTGAAGACAAAATTTCCTACAGTGTGAAGGTGAGTGTGAATGGTTCTTTGTGAATACAGTATGTGCCCTGCGATTAGTCCGGGGCGTACTTTTGCCCAAAGTAAGTTGGGATAGGCTGCAGCACACCTGTGACTTTTGTGGGAATAAGCGGTATTGAAGAACAAGATTTACTCGACACAATGCCCATTTTGATACCTTTTGATGAAAAGCTTCTCTGCACATAAAATAGTTTCCCCCTTTTATTACACAGTGCTTGTCCTCAGAAGACGCAAAAAGAAAACGTTACAAGTCACAGCTGGCATTGGCTTGACTTTTATGCTACCAAAACAACGTGTTCTCCATCCAGTGGATATAGAAAGCCTACACACCCCAGTTCAAATGCTAGGTTTTGTGATAAAGATAAATATTTTTTTTTCCACCATCAATGTGATCTATAACCTGAAAAACACAATTGGAAAGAAAAATTGAGAGAGGGAAATTAAAATAAACAAGTGAGATAATGTGGTTGCACAAGTGCGCACACCCTCTAATAACTGTGGATGTGTTCAGAATAAACCAATCCCATTCAGACTCATGTTAAATGGGAGTCAGTCCACAACTGTCACCATTTATAGTAGTTCAGATTAACCCCACATAAAGTTGAACTATGTGAGTAGGCTTTTGCTGACATTTTTGTAATCACATTTTACAGCACAAGCCATAGTCCACACAGAGCTTCCACAGCATCAGAAGGATCTCATTGTTCAAAGTAATTGGTCAGGAGAAGGCAAGGCATCAAATATACCATGAAACACATTTAAGACAGTCATCATCAAGTGGAGAATAAATGGCATTACCAGAAAGTGGACATCCTTCAGAAATTGATAAAAAGATGAGGAAAAAAACATCAGAAAGACTGCCAAGAGGCCAAAAGCAACATTAAAGGACCTGCAGGAATTTATGGTAAGTACTGGCTGTTCAGTACATGTGACAACAATCTGTCTGGACTATCGGGTAGGGTGGCAAGACAAAAGCCTTATCTTAAAAAAAGAAAACCCCAAAAAACCACAAGTGGGAAAATGTATAATGGTCAGACAAAAACAAAGTTAAACTGTTCGTCTATAATTCTAAAAGTTATGTTTGTTGCAAACTCGGGCTGTCAAAGTTAACGCGTTAATGCACACGATTAATCACAAAAAAGTGTTGCATTAATCATGTATCAACACAGATTAATTGCAATTTTTGAGGACCAGACATGCTCCTTTATCTTAACCGCCGATGGTTAAAAGATAAGTGAGCAGACTCCGATGGTGAGCTCAGTTGTAAATTTCCCTTCGAAAATCACTACGATGGAACTTTAGATAAAACCAAGGTCTAGGTGCAGGGAATTATGAACAGTTCCAAAAAGGCAAGAAAAGCCTACCAGAACAAATTAACTTTTTTGCGGTTAATCTGAGGTGGAAAAGGGTTTTAAATTATTTATCTTGTTTTGTTTTTCTTTTACCTCTCTTTATTTGTCTGTTTTTACATTGTGTATCATCCGCTGAGGTTGAAAAAACTAACAAGCCTATTTTGACAAAGTAAGTAATAGAAAGTATAGAAATCTTTTTTCAAATGTTGGAGTAAAAGTAAAAAGAGGTCAGAAAAATAAATACTCAAGTAAACTACAGATAACTGAAAAATCTACCTTAAGTACAGTAATGAAATATTTTTACCTTGTTACTTCCCGCCACTGTCTTTGGAGTTGGACTCCAGAATATAATATGATTTTTATTCAGGACAGCCCAACTATCATTTTTCTCAGCCCCAACACTGAACATAGAGGTGTCAAAACTCATTCAGACTTTGATATTCTCTGACTTTATTAAACACATTAAAAACAATCTATCGCGCACTTGCATATTATAGTTATTTTAAGAACTACATCACAGCTTTCTGTTAAAGGTGATAAGGGAAATAGTTTGGACTTTTTCATCATTTTTCAGCCCTGTTTCCCACCAGCATGAAAATCAATATTCAGAACCAAAACAAGAGCACTAAGCAATCCAAGACAATCCAATGCTTTTGAAAATCCTTAAAGCAGTGTTTACTTTAGGATCATAATTAATCATTAATGTGCTATGTTCACAAATCAGATCTTAACACAGAGCAGAAGTGCAAGAAAACCTTTTTGCTACTGAAACTGTATTATCTTTATTCACAAGGCATTGGAAAGACACATTTTGTTACTTCTTTGTAAATAATTTTTTTGAGTATCTAGAAAAGCTCTATATAAAATAAATGCATTATCATTAGTCCTACCAGTTTTAGTCTTAGTATTTGTCAGGTGCGTCGCAAACCATGGGGCATGCGGATGTTGCAACGCCCCACACATAGACTTTTTCAACACTCACACCCAAAAGCGTTGCAGGCCATGTCAAATGTTATCTAGGGGCCAGGGGGCTGCACCTATGGGACTTTGCACAGGGCGCCGTTAAGGCGAGCACCGCCACTGTGCGCTAGTCACGAAAATATAATATAATATAAAAACGATGCCGCGACAAAAGCGCTGTCTAACTGACCTGGAGAGGGCATATTTGCATACTATGATACGCTGTGTTTTAAACAGCGACAATGACGTCATGACAGAATCTTTAAAGCACTGTGTCCAAGTCTCCAACAGGATTGCTCAGATGTCACTCCAGTGCAGCTCACAGCACCTATGTGGGGACACATGGTATCTGGGTTTGTTATGATAAGCTGTGACATACTTTTAAGCAGCATTCCATCAATCTATCTATCCATCCATCCATCCATCCTTTTTTAGAAGCCTTGTCCTCATTCTGGTTGTGGATGAGTAGCAGACTATCCCAGCTGACTTGGGGAGAGAGGTGGTGTATACCCTGGACTGGTCACGAGCCATTTGTAACTAAGCAGCATTATTGTGCTCATGTCAGTTCTGCCAATAGCATTTCTCAGCAATTAATTGTAAATATTTTATAATAATTAATTTCTACCTTATTTGAATCTTTCTTAAAAGCAGTGTCATCGCTGAACAGATTTGAACATGTTCAAAGAAAAATATGTGCAGATATTTCTTATATAATTTGTGCTCAAGGACCACATTTGTATCTGAAAATGAACAGATGGGCCAGGTCATTTGAAGATGAGTTGAAAAAAGTTACAATGTGTTTGTAAAATATGTAAAATATGTTTTGAAATTGTATTATCTATAAATCATTTCATTTTATATAACCAAATATTTAATATTTTTTTTGGGAATGTTGCAATATGCATACAATTGCTTCTTTTACTCATTTTAGAAATTGTATTATGATAAATCAATCAACCATTTATTTAATGGGATGAATTTTAAAAAGACAGATAGTAAATCAATTACATAAATAATCAATACATTTTAATTAATGAATTTGAGTGAAAAAAATGCTAACTATTGCAATAAACATAGCAGGACTATTGATAATGTAAATGCTCAGTGCATGGGCTGGATTAAAAAACAGCATGCAAGCCATATTTTGCTCACCCCTGAGCCAGGTGCTGTGAGCTATTACTTTTGTAACACCAAATACTTATCAGTTTTTTTTTTTTTTTTGTGAGACGATCAAATGTGACCTCATGACTAACAATAATACATAATAATTACCGGTAATTATGCAGTAATCGTGTCCCAATGGCTCAAAAGCCTGCAAGTGACTGGTATGCATCTGCTGTGATGTCAACATTGGGCGCATATTTGTGTGATATCTAGGAATTGTTATCATATGATATATTATTTAAAATGTCACATTCCTTAATTAATGCACTGAATTGGCATTTCAGCTCGTCATTTCTCAGCATTCACATGCAATTTTGATGTTTAAAGGTGTTTAACAAAAACAATCTTTTTGCTCCAGCACCTCATTTTTTTGTTTGACAAGCAGCTGCTGCAGCTACAAAAGAAAATTGGAGACTTGACAAATTGTTGGCCTAGTAGCCCAATTGCCTGAGTCATATTTGAACGTTTTCAGAAAACAAGAAAAATCACAACAAAATCAAGAAACATGAGTCCAGTTGCTATGATTTAACGTTTGTGGATTACCATGACTTGGATGACTGACAATCTACACAGACATGAAAAAAAAACATTTTTTTTTTTTTTTTAATGAAATCATTATTCAAGTGAAGTGAGAAAGATTACACTTTAGGTTGGTCTAATGCTGTTGTCCACCCATCAACAAAGTGACATCTCAACTCCACACAAGTTGTTCTTAATACAATACTGTGACAGTAACAGCACTGTGACTTCTTGCACTTGCCAGTCTCAGTGTGTTCACACACCCACAGTTGTGTCAACACAGTCCCCCCATCATCTCAAATCATAGTTTGCATTTAATCAATAGCAGGTCTTGCACAATACATGTCAGAAATAAAGTAGCTGTGATTTGTGTGAGCTGTGTTATTTTACATAATGTTAAAATGACTTGGATGGTTTCTCTCTCGCCCTCGCACTTTAGTTGCTTATATATGCATGGATGCTATGCAAACGGTCTACCTTTTTGTCTTCATCAACTGAGCTGGGTTACAATTGTGATTACATGAGGGCTGGAAAAAACAAAATCCATTTGCATATTAAAACAAGAATCAGTGATGGTGGCCAGTGGCCAGATGGTAACCTTAGATTCCCTTGGGTCAGTCATAATGAAATACTCTACCCCTCCATTACAACTGGCAAAATTACATGTTTTTCCCTTCTCCAACAGCTATGCCTACTAGCAAAACTACTTTGGCCTTGGATTAAGGTGCATGTCAAAGAACATGAGGTGTCAGAGGAAATAGGCGGATTTATTCCTGTCATGATCCCCTCGTGTTTTCGGCAATTGGCACCACATGTCAAATATGCACAGCGGTTCATTTACATAGACCGCCATCTGATATAATGACATCCATCCATTGCATTCATACATTCATTTCCATGTAAAGTGTTCATGTATTTAGGGAAATTTATTCCGCATCTATCAGGCATAATAATGCGCTAACAGAGGACAATAGAATATTTCATCTGTCCATTTGGCCTGAATACATTTGACACCAATACCAGACGTATTCGAATAAACTGTCACGCACTGTCATTTGTTTGGCAATGGACTGTTGTCACCTCAAGAAAAAACAAAATGTGCATGGACTTGTCAATCATTGCTCAATCGGAGGTTGCTCAGGCAACCTACAAATGCTTCCTGGGTCAAAAGGTTATTTGGCACCTCAGCCTAGTTAAGAAATGGGATCAGGGGTCAAAACTGTCAGCCCTTTTACATCTCAGGGGTGCTGGTGAGGGGTGACACCTAATAGCCACATTGAGTTTGAAGGTCAAGGTCGACCCCATGGCAATGCTAATATGTCTTTTTTCACAACACGCCTTTTCAACAGAGAATCGTTGGAAATCGGTGGCGCACAACTGTGGCCAATAGCCCTCTGCTTGTTTTTGTTTTGATTAGGGTGGAGACGATCCAGCCAATGGTACACGGTTTGTCAAACATCGACTGACCAGGAGAGAACACAGCACTTTTTTTTTTTTTTTTACACTAAACAAGAGTCATAATTAAATTAT